>NC_134587.1:24707500-25007500 GCF_037038515.1 Microtus pennsylvanicus
CTAAAAGCACAAGTCCCATTCATCTCATTGAACTGTATTAGAATTCCTTCTTTTATGTTTTGCACAATTTGTTCTGAAAGCTTATACCTTACTTAAGTTACCATGTGGGAGATGAAGAAAGATTGGTGTTCCAAGTTCACGTTATGCCATATAGAAAAAAAAATGAAAACCTATTTCAGATGTTTGCTTGTTGCCTTGGATTTTACTTTTCAAAACTGGTGAATGGATTTCTGTATAAATAGATCCAGTCTTCTCAATTTTAGCCACTCTTGGTGTGATGGTCATAGGAGGAGACTGGTACACAAGATCCTAGGTAAGGTAGAAAAGGGAATCGCTATTTCAGACAGGGACCCATTAACCCAAGAGGCCTCCATCATTTCCTTTCAGTAGAAAAGTTTCTTCCATCAGGTGCAGAAAGGCATGAGGTAAGGTATCTGTCAAAACTAGAGGCAGATAGGAAAACTTCACCCAGTTAAGCATCCAGTTATGGTTGGAAATACAAGGCCACGTGCTTTCACAAAAATGCCAAAAAAAAAAAAAAGATGGCAGCAGATTTGGGTACATGTAAAAGTCTGAGAAGTGACATTCTGTATGTAAAATAGCAAATTCATGTCATTTATATTTGCTGACGACTTTGAAAAACTAATGAAGTATTCATGATGGCTCTCAGTCAGTGAATTTCTGAATCGTGTTAATGTGTGTGAACATTTAAAAACGGATACTAATAGAGTCCCTCCTTCCTTCCCTCCCACCCTCCCTCCCTCCCTCCCTCCCTCCCTCCCTCCCTCCATCCCTCCGTCCGTCCCTCCCTCCCTCCTTCCGTCTCTCCCCCCTCTGTCCCTTCCTCCCTTTCTCTCTCTTCCTCCTTCCCTCTTTCTCTTCTCTTCTCTATTTACTCATTTCCCTTTCTTCTATATTTTTGCCTAGATTCTGGTTCTGGGTGTCAATATGATGCTCACCAAGGTGAGGTCCACAGGGTTCTACCTACCAGCACACAGACTTCAATAGTCCGATATCAGAACTAGGGAATTAGGCATGACCTGAAAAGAAGTATTCTCGTGTATTTGAAGACATTTTCACTTCTCTAAATCATTTTTACAAAGCAGAAATACTCAGTCTCCATTCGTATCATAATAAAAATTAATGAGATAATATATATTTCAATGTTTCTGTTTTACATATTTGGGGTATAAGATTTTACTGGATTTACAAGACTTTCTTGCTGTTGAGAAATGGTTTTAGATAATCACTCCTTTATTCTATAAAATAGAACATAAATTATGGAATTCTAAAATTATCTGTTTGAAGTACTAGCAAAATTTATTTTGAAAAAAGACAACATATACCAAAGGAAAACTAAATTGGCATACTTTAATTCTACAAAAATGTATAAATATTTAAATTTACAGCAAAAGAACAATTATACCATTTAGTAATGCTTACAACATTTAAAATGTTTAAATCTTTATGCACAATCTTCTGTGTGGAACATGTCTAAACATTTTTGAGATTACTTTCTCTAGCTGTGACTACACTGATTTTAAAAACGGACGGTCCCCACCCATCTCAAAGAAAGTTCTGTGGATATGGGTTCCTGTTTCTCCCTTGTGCTATTTTTAGATGAAGAAACATCAGGACCCAAACAGCCTTGTCTTTAAGTTTTAACTGCACCATTGAACACAGGATGAAAATTTTAGTTTTAAAACATCTATTTCAGAAACATCTTAGATGAAACAATATCTAATATTCTTTTTGATTCTAACTCACCAGACAGAGGAGAATGATTCATCCTCCCACAATAACAATGGCAGTAAAGCATTACTGTACATAATGATGACCCAATTACCAAAGAGTGGTCCTCACCTTAAATATATTGACAGAAGACTGTGTTGAATCACTACTTTCTCAGGGAGATGTTAAAAATAAATTAAATGAAAATTTCTCTTCAAATTTAGAAAACACTAAAAAACAAAAATTGGGAACAAGTCTATACCAACTAGTTAAACAAATTGCTAGTCATCCAACACCTTAGCTGTCTACCGTATTTTATACTTGATAACACTCTGAAAATGGTGTAGTCAAACCAGACACTTCTATGTTATACAGAAGAAATGCTGTGTTTCCACTCCCTATCTGACGTTTTCGGAGCTTGTGACTGAATCTTGAAACACAAGCTCTGATGACACACTGAATTCCTGCTGTCCAACTACACTGGACATTTAGTCAAGGTTGTAAGATGTCAGCTGAAGAAAATAACATCTCAAGGATAAGGTTCATATTTGGTGAGGTCTTTATTTTTTTCACATTTATTCAAATCATTACGCCTGCAATTTAAGAATGCATTGAGTTTTGCCTCTTTTGAAACTAAAACTTGAATTCTTAGGTCAGATACAAGTTCAATGGCTATGCCTATGCTTGTTCATTTCTCAAATGGAGTAACAATATGTAAGGGAGCAAGCCAATATTCTGAAGTTTGCTGAAGCAATTCTACTGTATCCTTAACCTCTCGCTAATTTTAAAAAATCATTAAAAATCAGTTATGCTTTTTTATCATAGCAGTTTATTTCCCCCTCCTTTGTTTTCCTTATTATTTATTGGGCTGTTTCTAAGCACTAAGGAGAAATCAAATTTACGTATTATGCTTATAACAAAGCAACCCTGGGAGGCCTAGATATTTTTTTTTTCTGGTTTCTCTGTACTCTGCAAAGCTGCAAACACAGAACTCACTCAGTGTTCACAGGAATGGATGGTTTAAGAGTCTGTGTAGGCTGTAGGTCAGCCTCACTTTACCTTCAAGAGAATTGCAAGAAAACAGATGAAACAGATTTCTACCAGTTACTACTGAAAAGCTTGATGCTGCTTTCCTCAAACCATTTGTGTGCTGGTGCTAGAATGTTCTACACTTCTGTAAACATTATATTTTCAGGGAAAATAATCACTGTGATGCAGGTCTTCTTCTATTGTCTGCGGTCTTATTTTATTGGACAAATTTTATGAAATAATAAAAACAATAAGAATCAAGTTACTAATAAAAGATTTTGACAAAGGTTATTTTTTCCATTATTGTGCCTTTATATATTTTTGGCAGCAGTTTTAGGAGTCTTGGCAGCTTAGTTTATAATACTATGATCTTTGGGCAAGCTACACTTTATGTCCATGGCTCAGTTTTATCATCTATAAACACAGAAATTAATGGCATAACATCTTTAATGTTTTAAGGTTTCTATAATATCTTTTGTTAATAGATTTTTACATTGAAAATAAACTTTATATAGTCATTGTCAAAACATGAAAATAAATGTGATGTTGAAAGAATGTATTATCTCCGTTTTAAGACTCAAAATCTTAGCCCTTCTGTGATCAATCTAACACAACCAAAAAGCTGAAACTATATTTTTTCAGTAAAGTGAAGCAACTTATATCTTAAAGCAGCATTTTAATAAAATGATATATTTCATTTCCATAAGGCAGGTGATTTTAACAATGACAACATATAGTCCTTTAATATGAAGGATTTGGGGGAAAATGAACATTTGGAAACATAGCTCTAAAAATTCTCTGTAAAGATGTTGCTGGACTCTACAGTTTTAAATATGAAATCTTATGATAAAATGCTTCTTAACAACTTCAACACACTCTTAATCTCATTAGTTTAAGAAGTATAATTAGTGTATGCCAAGAGATAACAAAATCTAGTGGGCAAAACTAATATAAACCTTGGTTTATAAAAGACTTAAATGCCTGGGTTTGTAGATTGGCGATAGGGTGCTTACACCTTACAAAGATGTGGACTTGGCACTGAAATCAAAAGATCGAAATAAATGTAATTGTATTCCCAAGTGTGTGTTGGAGACTGGCAGAAATTGATGTAAATAAAAGAGTAGATTTATTTTTGGTCAGAGGAACAAAAGCAAGAAATTGCAGACAGGACAAGAATGTGTTATACTAAATAGGTTGTTTGAAAAGAAACCTAAAGAAATTTAAAAAGAATGACATATATGGGACAGATAGAACCAACACTAAAGCAGTAACTTGCTTGGCAGCCAGGACAGTGTAATGAAATGAAAGATGGTAAGAGATTAGAAAACAGAAATATCGCCGGGCACTGGTGGCTCACACTGTTAATCCTAGGGCTGGGGAGGCAGAGAACTCTCTGTGAGTTTGAGACCATAATGGTAAACAAGAGCCAGTTGCAGAACAGGCTCCAAAACTACGGAGAAGCCCTGTCTCAAAAAAACAATACAAAACAAAAGAAACCGAGATATTATGCATGTGCATGTACACACGTGTAAACGCTGTGTTATGCACATATCCATGTGCAGAGAGTTTGTGCATATATGTTTTGTGGGAGTGCACATAGAGACCTGCCATGAACTATGAGATAAGTTGAAAATTAATGAGGTTATGTTCAGGGAAATGTAATAATTTATTTTTAACAGTATCTGTGTAACTGTTGTAAGAAAACAAGTGGAGCATTGGGTAAGACTTGGGAAAAATATGGTATGATAGGAATACTGCATGGGATTTAGAAGGTCAGAAACATTAACATACAGTGGATGTGGTAACAAATTCATGGTTTCTGGTTATATACCAAAGAGAGAATTAAGTTAACTTCAATTTCCAGATGGTTAGACTTATTTTGCCCAATCTTTTGACATTGCAACATGATGTTGTCATCTACAAAATCAACACTTGACCACAATGTAGTCAGTTATCAAAAAAGTGTGGATTTCTAAACATATCTTGATCAAGTTTAAATTTTGTTTTGAGCCAAGTTCTCATTAATTTTGGCTGCAGGCAGTTCCATTCAGGTAGGAAGGATTGGAAAGTCAGAAAGAGAAGGAAAAGTCAAAAGTGACTTTACATATTTTATATGTGTGTGCACGCTCACACAAACATGCCGTGAATGCACATGTGGATGTTAGAAGTTAATCAAAGGCATCATCACTTGGTTTTAAGGACACAATATCTCATTTGGCCTGGAGCTTGCCAATTAAGCTAAACTGGATGACCAGGAAACTCAAGGAATTCACTGGTCTTCACCTACTCAGTGTTAGAATTAAAAACACATGCCAACAAGCTAGTGGTTACTTGCTCTTTTAAATACAGGTGCTTGGACTCAGACTCAGGTCTTCATGCTGGGTGAGGTGGGACATGACCACTTTACCTATTGTGTGAATGATCCCTCAATTCTCAACTTTCTAGTTTTGACTTGAACATCCTAGAAGGTGAAACTGCATTTGTCCTTATGAGAAAAACCCAGAGGAATGTATAAACTGAAGCAATTGAAAAATCTACTTGCCCGGATCAGTGTGTGTGTGTGTGTGTGTGTGTCTCACTGTGATTCCGATCAAGGCTTTCATTTTCTTTACTGAAGGCAAATATTTCTGAAGAACTTAAATCTTTCTGGTTTCAATGTTTTGTATAATTTTGTCTCTCCACACACCTATTTTTTTTAATTTTCAGACACTACACAGCATATATCCAAGTCACCTGAGGAGTCTTTGAGAGTGTTTCTTATGTTCTTATGTATTTCAATGTGACCATAACAAGTTTTCATTTACATAAAATGTTGCTGAGATGCTTCAATTTTAGCTCCCATTAAGTGATTATATTCTTTCAAAATGTCATTGACCACACTCCCTATCTATAATATGTGTTTCGATTGCCATAAGTAGAAGACTTTATATAATGAACTTGAGAGTTTACAATTTTTAATTTTCAGAAAAATAATATATAAGGGTATTTAATGTTTATTGAGTCAGGACAAGAAGAAAGCATAGGAGAAAAGAGTGGAGACAGAAAATGGGCTTTTTTTCTAGGCTTCAGGTGACTTGAGTGGTCATGATCAGTTTAACATTGACTGTCTTTTGAGAGCCATGGGTTCCTGTTAGAGATGGTATGAATAATGTCTATCCCATGAATAAAAGCTCTGATATTAAATCTTTTGTCTAAAATTTTGGGAATATAGGAATTTCTTGAAGTTCTTGGAGTAAAGAATGCTTGAGCTTTAAACAGCAAACCTGAAGCCTTCCAAGTTGGACTGTTTTTCACAATTTCAACAGTGTGGAGCCAAAGTGGAAGCCAAAGTGGAAGGGAAGGCAGCTAGGAAAGTAAAGGTCTTGAGAAAAATCTATCTTCATTCTAAAGGGGTTTGTGTGTGTGTGTGTGTGTGTGTGTGTGTGTGTGTGTGCGAGAGAGAGAGAGAGAGAGAGCGAGAGCGAGAGAGAGAGAGAGAGAGAGAGAGAGAGAGAGCGCATGGGGGCAGAGAAACACAGAGAAAGATAGAGATAGAGACAGAAGAGAAAGAGAAATTGTAGCTTGCAATTAATGCTTTTTCTAGATCATTTGAAACAAAAGGTCAAAAGAATGGACTTTCTACTCCTGTAGAATCTTCTATTTCCACACCCATAGAATTCCTCTAGCTGCTAACGACACAAATCAAACATACATATACAACAACTAGGTGGCCACTTAAATATTAAATATAAAAATTTGCTAACAGTCCATCACTGTGTTCTGTGTCTTTTTCACATCAGTTTGTTCACTGTGAACAAAGAAATTTTAAAGTTGAAATAACACATGACATCCCCTAAATAAGACTGAGCCACATTTCTTACCAAATCATATCTAGTAGTTTAATTAATATCACTTTAATGAATTCTCATGAATTTTGTTTTCCAATGACTGATGTTAGATTTAATACTATAGCAATAAATTATTATAGTGCCATACTTTTAAAAAAAAATAAAATACAAAGTGCCAATGACATCACTGACTGAACTAAAAGTGGTAAAAACAGTTTTAAATTGAACCTAAAAGGTCACCTTTTACCTATAGTCCAAGAGTGAAGGAAAAAGGTACATCTTTGTGTATGCGGGCAGAAAGGGCAGCTGGGAATTCAGACCCTGAAATCAAGTCTCAGAGCGAGACTGTTCTCAGGTGGAGATGAAGATTCTCTCCTAGTGATTCCTGGAGTTTATAATGCTCTTGTTTTTCTCGATATTGGACTCACTCTCTTCATTATTAGACTTAAATTTATTATTTAAAATAAATTTCTAAGTCCTTTATTTGGTATGATAATTTAATAGTCTATGAATTCGGTAGCAAACTTAATTTTTTTCTTTGTACTGATCATTTTGTGTGATGAATTCAATTTATAAGTGTTCCAACTGTTAGCATAGAAATTCACTGTGGTTCCATGAAGCATTTTTTTTAAAAAAGTTTATAAAGCAATGATAATATTTCATAATTAAGATATAGTATAAGGCATTACATGATCTCTCTTTCATCATTATTACAACATAAAATAAAAAAAAACCCAAGTAACTCTGTGACAAGAGGCCAATAAAGACATTTTAAAAGGAAACTCAAAGTGTATTTTTCCCCAAACAGTTTAAATGTTTAATAACGGTATCCTATTACTTATATTTTATGTGCTTCTTCAATCAGATACAAATTTTAGTAGGGAAATAAACATTCCTAAAAATGAATTATAAACAACTGTGTTTTAGAATACTAAAAGTATTTTTTAAAACTTTTAATTTGGCAAAGTTAATAATTTCACCAAACCAAAACAATGGATAAACAAAAGTGTAGAGACGTTCACGTCTTGGGAGAAACAGTCTTCATGCCCCCAAGGTCATGTTCCTCAGCAACCATTGTTGAGATCTGCTGCCACTGCAGTCCTGCATGGTGGGCACCATCTTGTCATCTTCAGAAGGTTCATCGAGACATTGGTTACTGTTGACATGTCTCAAAGTGAGTCTCTGCAAAAGGAAACAACAGTCAGTAACTTACTAGCAATCAGATTAAGGGTTCTCTTCAAAAATAGTCTATATCATTTCAATATATAGTAATATGAAATGTTTTTAAAAGGAACTGTGTACAGGTGTCTCTAAATTACCCATGTAACTACAATCATAAAATGATTGCTATTGTCAGGTACACCATCATTTGAGCGTGGTTAAAGGAATTGGCTGACATCTATTCGAGATTGCTGGAAATTAAGACATCTTTGCTAAAAATGACCTTGGAGTTCAGTTGAAGGTGACACATATTAATCATTATGAAGAAGCTTGGTTTTTCTAGTCAGTAACAATTTGATAAATGCAGAAGTCAGCGACACAACTGGTAACCAAATGAACAAAATAGCCAGAGATAATCACATTAAAAACGACTAAACTATAGCATCTTAGACATTAACTTAGACGAGTGATTAGTGTATCCAGAAATAATCCATCTAACTTTGTGGAATGCTTATCATATTTAAGCAATTTTATCAGCATTGAATTGAAACAGAGAGATAATGATGCACTTTATTATCTTCACAGGTCTAATAACTGTACTGTGTTTAGCCATTGCACAGCTTTTCTTTCCAATTGGAATGAAATTCACTTTTTAGGACTGCACATTTCCACATATTTTAAGGCGATATTCTTTCAAGTTATCAGTTATATATTATTTTGCTAATTTCATGGGCCATGCCCAGAAACACAGAAAAAGATCTTTATGTTAAAGTGTTCTCACAGATGTGAGGTAATTGGCAAGTTGTTCTTGAAAACTGTGTCCTAAACACATGTTTTTGTAAATTACCAAAACTAAAATTTGGGAAAGTTTTCTTTTTATAATGTTTTCTTGCACTTGATAATTTGTTGGGGGTACATGTCAACACAGAGAAATACCTGCAGCTTGTCCTGTGTTTTGCTGTTGTAAGAAAAGACAAAATAGAGGGCAGCCTCCTGGGGAAGATGTCTCTCTGACCACAAGCAGGAAATTAAAAAGCTAGGTGTTTAAAAACAAAGGTAATGTCAAGATTGAAGACTCTGTTGTCATTTTTTAATACAGAGTCTCAAGTCATTTTTAGTAAAAAAAAAGAAAAGAAAAAGTAAAAAGAAATTGTTTAAGATAGCAAGAAGATGGCTGGTTTATTCTTACAATGGCAGGAAATTCAAAGATTAGCCATTTTTGAAATTATATACATAATTAAACAAAATAAATATTTTCCTTTAAAAAACTTGTACTTAAGATCAACAGCAACAAAGAAAATCATCTCTATATCAAATTTGCATCAACTTATGCGTACATTTTCCTTCAGAAAAGCACTTCCCATTGTGTTCTTCTAATAGTTTCCTTTTAAAAAACAATTTTTTATTTATTGAGTAGGTTACCACACAATGAATTATACAATGTACTGTCATTACTTTATTGTAGTATAATCATTTCTCACAGTATTTGAATGATTCGGTCAATTACCGTGTGTCACATTGGAATAAAGAGTTTTTAAAATTACATAGAATAATTTTTAATGCCACAAGTAATCTCAGTACAGAACATTCTAGTTAGTATTGTTCTTTCTAATCAACGTTTAGTCTCCTTTAAAAAAAAAACTTATTAGTAGTTAAAACCCACTTCTCCAAAGGTAACAAATGAACAACCGAAAAACTCTGCCTAATGTAGAACACTAGAAAGCCAAATATTTCAGGCTCAAGTATTCCTGAGCGTGAATTAATTTCTTTCTTCTACTAGGTTGGGCACCGGGAAAAGCCACCAAAATCATTCTGAAGACTCTGATTCTTCATTAGAAAACTCTAAGTTACATTTAACAAATGTTCGCACATCTCTTTTTTCCCCTTCTGCTTAAGCATTTGAATTTCGGTCAAAGAACTCTAAGTCCTCAGAAATCAAGTAAGAGCAAAACTGTTAACTGTGTTTTTAGGCATTATGGCTATAAACACGGTTTTAGGCATATAGGCTTGTCATTCTTTGAAAAAACATTCTTTTTATAATGTTTTCTTGCACTTGATAATTTGTTGGGGGTACATGTCGTCTGTAAATGTCCATGTGCCTGTCTGTCAGTAATCAAACTGCAGGCTTCTCTAAGAGCAGAAACTTTCAAGTTGGTTCCTATGCACTGTTGTTTATGGAGATTTTACCAGAGCTACTATCCACTTTGAGCATGGTAGGTTTCCTCCTCTGCCAGGTGGAAATCTCAACACCTTGTGCAGAATGTGACCTTTGGGAAAGCTAGCTAGTTTCCAGAAGTTGCAGGAAGCCATGAGGGAACTGCTGCAGGCTACTGTCCTAGCTTTCAGTGGCAGGTATCTGAGTTCAAGGCCAGCCTGGTCTACCAGGGCAAGTTCCAGGACAGCTAGGGCTACATACAGAAAAAAAGACAAACTCAAATATTACATGTAAATTGCCTTCTAACAATTCCTCTTCATCCAAACTGTCCTGGCTACTCCAATTTTTCCATCTCTTGTTTGGATTGTCCATGATTCAAATACACTCTAATTCAAATAATACCTGTTCTGCCCTCTCATCTTCTTATTTCTGCTTTTAGCAGTGCCACAGCAGTGAAGTTCACACACAACACACACACACACAATTGAGCCTCTGAATAAATTGTAACAAAACTAAATAATTTCACAGTTCCAAAATAATTCATTTTTAACCTATGTTATATTAAGTCACCTTTTATATACAATTCATTTTCATACAGATGTGGTTAGTGTAAGGCTTAAAAAGAATAAATATTTCACAATGTATTTAACCCATTAAATTTACAGACATATACATATATATATATATATATATATATATATATATATACATGCATACTTGAAATAAGAACTGGAAAATACATATTTGTTAATGAAGACTAATTATTACTTAAAATATCCAGTCTCCAAATTAATGAGCAGCTAGAAAGTAAAAGATGAAAAAAATAATGCCGTAAAATGTTTTAATAAAATTTCATATTTTGATAACTAAAGTAAATTTAAGAAGTCTGAAACACAAACCTCTACAAGCATTAAAGAAAAAAATCGTCAGTAAGATTTCCAAATATATTTCTAAAAACTTCTTCTCTCGTGTAATTTCTTAGTAGCCATTTTTGCGAAGTGCTATCATTACAGGTCTCCATGGTAGGATGTTGGGAGCCATCCGGCACTTTGCTTATTGAGAGGCAGGCCTGCATGATTATGTGAACAAAAGTGTGGGTCTGTTTGACAAAGAAAATAATGAATAATGACAAATGAAGTACAAAGGCAGCAATAAATCAATCATAGCAGACAACATACAATTTCGCCTGGAAAAGGATGGGAGACACACGTCACAATAATTTCATCCATGGAGCAGTGAGTGGCAGCCTTTCAGACGGCTTTAATATCAGCTTTACTCAGTAGAGAAAAACAGAGACAGATTACTAAGGAGGAATTTGACTTCAGATGATAGAACATTTCAGGCAAAAGTTATTTTTCATAGAATTTTGTTTTTGTAATCTTATAATAAATACATTTTAGTGCCAAGTGAGTTGTTCTGAGAGAGGTTACTCAAAATAATTATCACAGAGAATTCTCTTCTGTTAGTGTCCTCATATGCTTGCCGCCCAGCCTGAGAGGATATTAAAGAAAACTGCCTGAGATGATTTTGTTTTCGGTTTTCATGGGCCTAAGCTGGGCTCTATGGACCTAAGGAATCCACACATGCAATGGCATACTTATTAGTAAGCATGGTAGAACACATGAAGAGAAAGAGCAAGAAAAGACAAAATCCCCCCGTGAATGTAATAATTAATTTCACTTGCCTATTTCTTATCCCCAAGTATAAGTTCAAAAAATATGTAGTTATATTAAACAAATCATCCACTCCAGGGCCAGCCCAAAGATATACTAAATACTATTGATCAAAAAATTTAGTTAAGCCAATTAAGAAAATAAATTGTATTGAAGTAAACTCCAATTTGTGGATAGCATAATGGATGCCATCACTGGGTTTACCTTTGCAGGGTTTATCTGCTACAGAGAAAAGATATCTAGTGATGACACAGTTAGAAAACATAGGGAAAAGCATCATATTTTACCTATAAAATGATGCTGCCCACGGCACACTTTGACTAGTTTTCTGGACTAAATATGCATGTATCTACACTGTTTAAATTAGGCAACATCATCTACTGCTAATTGATTTTTCTTATTGCTAGAAATTTTACCTAGAAAATGTAATTTTAAGGCACAAAATTTTTTGTTAGGAATTATAAATTTCAAGCATAGTTAATAGGAAAAAGATGAATTAAGATGTACTTTTACAAAGCTATAAATCAAGAGAAAATTTAAACACTCAAGCCCATCTCCATAGTCTTTACTTTCCAAACCACGTGTCATTTAGTGTTCTTTACAAATCTTCTGGCCACAAAAGGAAATGGTTATTAAATATATCACATGTCTGTCTATGAGAATGAAGTCATCAAATTTAATAATCCTCCTTTCATTTATATTTTGGGAATCCTTTCTAAATACTTTTATTAATTGAGTGTCTCATGCATGCCTTTGTCAATTTTGCAATGAATACTTCATTATGAGACTCTCACAGCAAATCACATATTGGAGAAATATGACTTGCAGGCTCCCATGTAGCTTACTGAGAGATGTCTTTTTCAATGGGAATATTAAAAATTCGATAGCTAAGCAGAGTTATGTGAGTCTCTATCTAGTATTATCTTTTTAGTATAACATAGCATCAATTAGTCATTCTGTTCAAAAATGTAGGTCATTGTGTTTCACTGCTATGAATAGAATTTGAATTACAATATATAAGGATACATGAGACAAGTGTGTGATTTCTGTAATGACGTATTTGCATCTGAAAAGTCATAAGCTACTTACAAATCTACAATCCTAACTGCACAGGTCCTACTTAATCCAAATGGGATCAGGCTAGGAAAATAATTTGGGTGCTAAAACTAAAGCCTAACACTTGTATTAAAAACATGATAGTGTGGTGATCACATACAGCTGGCTGCAGAGCTGATTGCAGAAATGGCTACAGCTATCTCAGTCAGCATACTAAACGTTTAAAATAAGAACAATAATACATTATTACATAGAAAGATAAAAAGACTGGCCTTCGATTATCATAAAACTTAATAGGACTATGACTTAATAAGAAGTCATAGGTTAAACTGGGCGATGGCAGCACACACCTTTAATCCCAGCACTTGGGAGGCAGAGGCAGGTGAATCTCTGTGAATTCGAGGCCAGACTGGTCCACAGAGTGAGTTCCAGGATAGGCTCCGAAGCTACAGAGAAACCCTGCCTAAATAAATAAATAAATAAGGAAGAAGTCAGAAATTTCAAAACCTCTTGGCCAAATACTAAATAGCTGTTTTCTAAATCTTAATCTCAAAATGTTTTTGTTGAAAACATTTAGTGTGGTGTCTTAAGAATGTGAACTGCACATCCAGAGGAACACACGTATTCTAAAAAGCAAGTGTAAACAGCCAGGAAAGGATATAAATGCAACACTAATCCACTGACATTTCTATTAGCTGATTTTAGCAAGAAATCAAAGCTGTGGGTCATTGGGAACATGGGAAGGTAATGCTAGTCTAATGGATATGACCTTCAAACGGTAAGCTGAGCTATCATTTATTATTAGAAATTCTACTACACGGGAATGTGGGAGATTAGTAATTGTAGGCCACTTACCTTGAAATTATATTCCCATTTACCTGCTTTCTGATAAGGGCAAATAAAAGAGGTTGGTTAAGAATGATTTAATAAAAGCCTCTGTATTTTCGGTAAGTTCAATGCAATCGTTTCCTATGGATAGAATGTAAACCAAGTGGTTCCTCAGACAATTTGCCTGTCATGTGAAAAGCAACACTTATTTTTAGCATCATGTTTTGCTCTGTCCCTCTTTTTTTTTTTTTGCGGATTAGTGTTTGTTAAGCAGAAGTGCTCTGATCTAAAATTAGATTGTATCACTGTATGTAGCTGCCTGGATGTTCAAAAAAATATGATTAAGTACTGATACTGCAGGAAAATGAAGATTTGGAATAGATTGGAACACACGTGTAGTGTTGAGAGTATAAAAACAAACCGAAGTGAAATAAAATGGATGAAACATGTACTTTAATAAAAAAAATACAAAGCTGTCTAGTGATGTGAAATTTGTTACTTTCTCTTTGTTTGAATTTGCTGGAAAGAGATATTCCATGACCATAAAACATCAGGATAATATTATTAGTATTCTATATCAAATGGTCTGTGTTGCTGATGAAAACACTTATGATCTCATCAAATCAAACTAGAGATGCCAGCCATAACAGAGTGCAAATAACATTCATGTTGTGTTGTTTAAGAAACGTGGACTTTTATGTGCTTGGGAGGTTGTATTTCTATATCTGTGCACTGTAATCTCTATTATATAAAAATAATAATCAATTGTCAATTTGAAAGGGAGAAAGTGATAAAATTTAAAGGGAGGAAGCATGGAAGTGGTTGGAGAGAAGGAAGGGAAGAGTGGTGTAATTATAGTTTAATTTAAATATATTTTACAAAGCTACTTAGGAGATTCAGAAGGTACTGCAACTCTTTTGTTTTGTTTTTATTGAGCTATATATTTTTCTCTGCTGTTCTCCCTTCCTCCTCTTTCCCCTTCTATGCTCACCCATGATCCCCACATTCCCAATTTACTCAGGAGATCATGTCTTTTTCTACTTCTCATGTAGATTAGAACCATGTATGCCTCTCTTAGGGTCCTCTTTGTTGCCTGGGCTCTCTGGGTTTGTGAAATTGTAGGCTTGATTTTCTTTGCTTTATGTCTAAATGCTACTTATGAGTGAGTACATATTATATTTGTCTTTCTGGGTCTGGGTTACCTCACTCAATAAGATGTTTTCTAGATACATCCATTTATTTGCCTGCAAATTCCAAGATGTCTTATTCTTTTCTGTTGTGTAGTACTCAATTGTGTAAATATACCACATGTTCTTTATCTTTGTCTTCGGTCAAGGGATATTTACATTGTTTCCAGTTTCTGACTTTTACAAAGGCTGCTATAAACATAAACTGAGCAATGCTGTCTCAGAAAATTAGGAAATAACCTATTTCCAGACTCAGCAATACCACTTTTGGGTATTTGCCCAAAGGATGCTCAATCATACCGCAGGTATGGCAATCCTGTAGCCAGAGATAGGCATTTATCACCAATACATATTTAGCTCCATTCAATAAGAAGAGAACTTTTGTATTAATTATCTTATGAAGACAATTACCTTAAGTTTCTAAGCCATTATTGTGATAGAGTAATTGTATGGCTATTTAGCATTTTAAACAGATAATATTTATTGTACTTTCTTATCATTAAGGAAAGGAGACATTCATACTTGGTTACAATCTGATACTGCCCTGTTTATCCCACTGTCTGCCCTGTTTATCGGATCCCCATCACTGAAAGCATCTATTTCTTTGTGGTATTTCAATGCCCTCAGGAGGCAAATTAGCATTGTAGGAAACTTCTGGCTCTAGTGCCAGACACCTTGATGCACTATTGACACAACTTTACTAAGAACATAGAGACTGACAATAATTGTTTTGTAAGGTTGTGGCAAGAACGTCTTAAGCAAACAGAGAAATCACAGCCACCCATTAGCTTTCTTTCCTCTTTTCCCTTTGTTCATCCAAGCAGATAACAAACCAAACCAGCAAGAGAGACTTCATGCTTAGAGGCATGCAGTGTTCTGTCTGTTCTGAAGATTCTATGTGTTCCTATTGATGACTCTTTCTTTTCACAGACTGAAAGGAACTGGGCAGACAAGGCGATGGAATATTTCAACATTTCACACTGTGAGATTCACAATTGGACTAGTAACTAGCTTTCTTTGAAAACTTTATTAGGACCTAAACCCTAGCTCTGCTCCTAGCAGGGTAATCTTTGTGATTCAGGTCTGTTCCGACAAAGCTCAAAGGAGAGAAGTTTAAGGTTTGTTTCAGCTCTGTAATTTTGTGAACTCCACTGGGTTTTATTCTGACTCAAAACTGCATCACCTCAGAGATTTCTCAAAGAAGGGAAATTTTACCCTTGCTAGCAAATGACAAAGAACTGAAATAAAGAGGGAACAAGTAGCTCCATTCCTCTTTAACCCCTTCCAGTGTTGGAATGAGAGAACAGAGCCACAGAACAGGGACTTCACATCTTGGCATCTCCCATCCTTTTTATTTCTTCCACTGCCTCTGGGTTTCCTAAAGTCTTTGCATTTCCCAAAGTCCCTTTTTTTTTTGTCCTTTCCTCAGTTTGCATTGGTTTGCAACAGTATATAAAAAGAAGTCTTGAGAGATGGCTCAGCAGTTAAGAGGACTGGCTGTTCTTGCTGTGGACCTCAATTCCCAGCACCCACATAGTAGCTCACATCTATCTGTAACTCCGGTCCCAGGAGATACTTAACTCCCTTCTGGCCTCCAGGTGCACGGCATACACAGACTGCATTCAGGCAAAAACTCATACATATAAAATCAAAACAAAATACAGAAGCTTTTTTCACTGCTTAGAGACTAGATAAAATTGTAACATGCATATTAAAGACCAGGGAATAAATAAACAAAATAAAGCAAACACCAGAAATTTGGATTTCATGTGTTAAAACCTCATGTCTCAGATTCTAGACTTCTAACAAGTTCCAGAAGAGTTTGCTGTCTCTCGAATCACTGCTTATAGCAGTTATCAGAATATGCTATGGAAAGAAAGGTCCTTAAATGTAACACTTAGAAGTAAAGGAAGTCATCAAAAGTATTTCACTTTCATAAATACATTATACTCCTTTTAGTTACCACGAAACATAACCAAATTTCAAAAATAACTTTTAGCGGGCAGAGGACAATAATGTGCTATTCTTTCATTTTCATATGGTGTCTCCACATTCACATACATATATATTTATTTTATAATTGTAATTTACTATTGTGTGTGTGTGTGTGAGAGAGAGAGAGAGAGAGAGAGAGAGAGAGAGAGAGAGAGAGAGAGAGAGAGAGAGAGAGAGAGAAAGTATGAGGACAACTTTGTGGAGCCAGTTCTCTCTCCAACGTTCTCAGTTCCAGCGTCTGAGCTCCAATCTCCAGTCTTGTACATTAAGTGTCTTTACCTGCTGAACCATGTCTCACTGATGACAGGAGAACTGTCATTATGTAAGTAGAACTCCAAAATTTATCTTCTAATGCATAAACATAAGAAGAAATGAAATGATGACAAATGTTTTTTGATAGGAAATTACTTGTTTACAATAAAAATTCTTAAAATGGATGGCATATTGTAAGAATCTCAGGAGTCCCCCAAAGTTTAATATATCTCAAAATTTAGAGTTCCCTAAAATATTACAGAAGAATAAAATTCTGAGAAGAAATATGCAAAATGTCTGTCTAGTTGTAAAGCTATGCTTTTACATTTCTTAAAAATATTACTTAGTATTCAATGTAAATGTTAATTATAGTAAAAAAGATATAAATGCAATTATTAGTAATATTATCAAAGTGGAGGAATTTTGCTTGTGACCATAGAAGCTATTGTTTAGCCAAGAGCTTCAGAAAATTTTAAAGACTGGGACATTATACAGAAATAAACACAGCTTTATCTTCTAAAATAATCTTTCTTTCTTAATACACATGTACTATATTTTACTGCTTATTGCAAAATCCTAATGATATTTTATGATTTGGGAAGATTTAAGTAGCAAGAACACAATGTTTTATTTAATAATAAACATTATTCACAGGACTCCTGTGCTCTTTTTCTCACAGAAGAGGTCAAATCAGAAAAGAGATTCAGATTCCACACTTGAATTCACTAGAGAGATGTCCTTTGGGCGGCTTAATGTAAAGTAAGGAGATAACAAATACCATTGTTTGAACAGTTCAAGTTCAGGAACATAAAATGGTGGTCAAATAAAGCATGAAAGGTATCAGTGGAGAGCATAATAATGCAGCATGATAGGATTCAAGGTTTTGTCTTTATGTCCCAGAAAATATCTGATATCCTCAGAGCCTGGCAATATCCAAAAATTAGGCTCCAAATATTCCTTGTGCAAGCATTTCTAATCTTGTAAGAACTGATCTATTTTTTTCTATTCAGCATATCAGCCCAGAAAGTATTGGAGTTTAAAATGGTATTCAAAATAAATTTTAAAATAAGATCTTGTTATTAGAGTAATGGTACCAGAGATATTGAAAAATAGGTTTTTGTGGAACACTGCATCTATAGAGTGTGTTTACTTTTATTACATTTTTATCTCATAAGAATATAGTCTAAGCTTTTGTGGAAGTATCAGTTCCTATTTAATATTGCCTAACATGGAACCCAATGATCAATTCATCTTCCAAAACCAAGAGATTTGAAAGAAATAAGAGTATTTTTGAGGATTAGTCTTTGAAAGAGAACACATCTCTTTTTTATTAGCTCCCTCTGATGGCTGAAGTAATTTTTGCACATGGCCTAAGTAAATCCTCAGAATTTTTTTTTAATTTATTTGTTTTCATTACTCTCCTCTCCTTCATTAGGGAATAATATGCTGTGAGGTGATTACTTGGCTAACTCTATTCCTAACTAGTGCTTTTGATTCTTCCACAAATCCTCTATAGTAAATAGAAATAGATTCCCTGTAATATTGTTTGCAAGAAAACGAAATGAATCTTGACAATCTTATCAGGTCTTTTAAGGGTTAGATTGAAAATTATAAACATCATATATTATAATGGAACAGGTTTAAAATACAAACATATTTCCATATTTTCCAATATGCAGATATTTACACTTACATCTCATGGAAGCATATCTTACTGGACGTACATTTGAAATATACATGAAGATAAAAATTTTTACCACATAAAATGATTTCATAGCACTAGACTAGTATGACAAAATCCAATTTATATGCTATGCCACCCCAATGTTATCTAAATATAATTACGCATTTTAAAATACATTTCTTCTTTGGCTTCTTTTTTAAAGAAAATAAACAAGCTTAAGTGATAAGTGATAAGTAAGTCATAGCAAACATCATACCTCAGCATCATATTCCCATAGCTGATTTCCTCTCATATGGTGGCATTTCAACATTATTACAGGTCCATTGAGTCTGGATACATCCAGGCACAAGTCATCAGTTCGAATTTCTTTGTCAGCAGTGTAAGAAAACACCTAAAAATAGAAAATTCAGCTAATAAAATAATATCGGTTTTATAAAACGCTCTGTTTAGCAAAGCTATCTGTGAACATCAGCATATTCTTCTATCCACACAGTTCAAGTCCTCTCTGTTGATCCTACAAAGGCTGCCTCATCTTGCTGTTAATTTGTCAGAGAGCAGGCTACAAGAACGCCATCTCCCTTAAAAGACTGAAAGCAATGAAGCTTTGATTTAACAAGTGTCATTAGTAAAAGCTTGTAAGCTGGCCTTGCATTTCCTATGTGATACATGCTTAATGGAGCAATGGAGCACAAACCTGTCAATTAATACTGGTTTGTAGACAGCAGAGAGCTTCAAAAGGACTGTCCTTCTTCTCTTCATCTCACTAGTTCCCTAAATCTATACAGTAAACTTTATAAAAGATTAAGTACATATTATAAATTTTATTAATGTTATCAGAAGGTTTATAAATATAGGATATTTATCTTTTCAAGATCTCAATAACCTTACATTCTACTGTAATATTCTTTCTTCTATGATTTTGGCTAATCTTGACAACATTAATTCTTTTCAAAATACCCTGGAAATGCCAAGGCAGATAATTGGCTCACCGGGAATTCAAATTGACTACAAATTTTATTATTTTGTATTAGTGTTAATAACTTATTCATAACATTAACTATTAAGGTTTCATGAGGAGTATTATGATCATAGTTATAAAATTAGCTCTCTTCTTTCGGCTATGATCAGCAAAGTTTAGTATTCTGTAGGTCCTTCTTTTTAATTTGAATATCAGAGGCAATACATTTAGAAAGGTCATCTCCAAGGTTTGTGTTTTACCAAGAATTCTGAGATCTTCTGGAGCCCTAAACTGCAGTCTAAACTACAGTCTTAAAATTACTGGCTAGACTATAGTCTTAAAAAGATTGCATAGCTGGAAGATGTAGCTCAGTGGAGGAGCATTGACTAACACATGTGGCTAAGCTCAACCCCTAGTACCTACAGAAAATTTGGCAATAATTAAGTTTAACCTACATTGTAAATATTTTTATTGGGAGATGAGAGGTTTCAGGAGGCTTAACTAAAACCGAAGACGTATGGCAATCCCTTGTAGGTTAATTTTTAAAAACCTATTACCTTGTAGATTAATTTTTAAAAATTAAAGTAAAATAATTAGAATTGCATTGGTAGATAATGCTGCTACTTGAAACCATGGACAATTAAACAACAAGACCAACCAATAGGCATTGGCTATCTCCCTATGACCTGCTAATCAGAAAGGTCTTGGAGGTGTCCATAACACCAGATGTAGTTGCTCTTATTTATCCGTCAGAACTTGATGATAAGACCCTATTCCATGGTTTGCATCTAAAGAAGACAAATCAAGCTAGAACCCAGCCATAACCCCCCCCCCATATGTTAACCTCAGTAGTTCTGGAGGGATAGGGTACCATGCAAGAGAAGTCAACAGAGCACTTGCTCTACAATGGACCCTGAACTCTACATAGCAGATCAACCGGTCAGGATGTGTCCATTTGTACAATAGGCTCATGATTGGTGTGGAATAACCAATCACTTTTTTTTTTTTGAGATTTGAGATGCACTCTACAAATGGAGTCAAATCAGGCTAAAATCTCTCAAAAAGTCATAGCATAGACCCTAAAGAGGAACCCATTACTGTTTTAGTAAATGGACACGTAAAACTGTTTTCTAAATACTATATTTATGAGCTTAGATTGTGTTCTCAGCCTTACCTAGATAAACTTCTTGCTGCCATGGACATCACTTAATGAAGAAGTTTATCTAGGTAAGGCTGAGACCCCCAATTAATGGTTCAGATAATGGTCACTGAAGGAGGTTTATTTCTCTTCAGTAATATACCCCCTGGTAAATTGTCCGTGATGTATTAATAACCTCACAGTCATGCATATATAAATGATTCTTATTGAAATGCAGTGAATTTTATAATAATAAAAAGCTCAGTACAATATGGGCACCGAGGTGGGAAAAATAATTGGTCCAGAGGATTATGAGGTAGATAAGACAGGAGAGGTGAATGAGGGGAGAATAGGATCAAAATAGTTTATATACATGTGTAAAATTGTCAAAACATAATTTAAAATTTTTAAAAAGTAGAAACAGCTTCCTGTACACAACTCAAAATTGCCTACTCTAACTGGATAATTTATTAATGAAGTTACTTAAATAACTGAATCGAGTTGTAAATCTACAGGAAATAAAATGTTGGAGAAATTTATTTTACTCATCATAGCACTAGGTCAATATCAAAAAATATTCTGCAAAATTGACAATTCTTTGCTTCAATGCTACTGTAAAAAAATATCCTAAAACTCAGGGGGGGAAGGAGTCATAGAGATCAGTAGGACACAGGTTCTAGGAAGGGGAAGAAAAGAGAATGGGAATGCTTTAACTGGGAATTAGAGAAGAGAATGTAATACACAGGAAGAGGGTAGAAGGAAAATTAAGTTATACCAAGGGTGTTTTAAAAATATAAGGAAACATATTATTTAATAAACATTTCTTAGATGCAGAGAGGGGGGGAGAATATTACACCACATTTAGTAATAATGGCTCCCTCAAGAGCCATAGACTATCTAACAAAAATCCAAGAGCCAGGCATGGGAAACTCCCCTTCATGTTTTGGTCAGAGATGTCTGAAAGACTGCCAAAATGATATAAGCTATCGCTATCACCTTTGGTTGCTCCCTAGAATTTAAGGTAAGAAACTAATATTAGTCAGGTTCTCTAGGCTAGTGCTTCTCAATATTCCTAACATTCTGGCCCTTTAATATAGGTCCTCATGTTGTGGTGATTTCCAATAATGAAATTTCTTTTGTTGCTACTTCACAAATGTAATTTCACTACTGTTATGAATATAAATATAATATAAATATGTATGTGTTCCTACGGGTTAGATAACCCTTGTGAAAGGGTCATTAGATACCCAAAGGGGTCACGAACCACATAGTGAGAACCTCTGCTTTAGAGGAATATAATCAATCAGATGAAATTTTATATATGTACACACATATATATATATAACACACATGTAAGATAACACAAGAACTGTCTTTCAATGGGATAACAGTTGTCTGCAGATGGTAATCTATCCAATTTCAAGTGGTCATTTTTTTATCACTTCTACATATGAGCAACATTCAGTGGGTGGATTCAGTAGGTTCTGAATGTTTGTATATGTGTTTATATACATAGATATGGAACACTAACAATTGTAGAAGAGGTAATAAATTTGAGAGGTCATAAAAGCGAAACCATAGGATTTAGAGGAAGGACAGGGGTAGAAATGAGGAAAATATACGGTATACTTTTATAAAAGTTTCAAACATTAAGTTAAAGCAAGATTAATTTGCTTTATGCATGATACGGTCTCTCATTTGTACCATCAATTATTTCAGGATTTTTGAGTCATTATAGAAAAAGTGTTGACATATTAGTTCACACATGCCTTTAATTTTTTGATTCAGAGCTTATTGGGTTTTCTTTCATATCTTCTATTGATCTGTATCTGTCATTTTCTGTTTTTGAACTATCCCTGATGTAATAGACACATAATACTTACTTTGGGTGTAGTGAAGCAAATATTTGAAATACCTGCCCGAGTTATGCTACACAGCATGCATTCAATAACTATTATTTAGTACTGTCCCAGTCTTGGAACAATTTCTCTCGTTGTGGATGTGGTTGTAGATTCCTACTTTGACAATCTACCATTGCTTGTCCATGCGTATGCCATGATTTCTGCTCAAGTATGTGAAGGAGAGGTGCTCATTTTTGGTGGCAGACTTTCCTGACAGCTTCACCTTGTACACTTCAAACATGCCTTTGATGTTTGGGACAACATTCAGACTCCTGTTGGATTTCCTAGGAAACCACTGTCCCCTGTGACTGTTGACTGCTGAGTATCTCAAGATTTCACAGTTGCTTTCAGTTGCTATTTGGAATTTCCAGTTCTGAATCTGCACAATTTGTTCCTCCACTATTGTAGCTGAAACCTTTATTCATTGAGCCATATTGTAAGATATGCTATCTCCAACTTAACATTATTTAACAACTGAAGTACCTTTCCCTATCACACATGCTGGTGACTGAGATAGATTTCCTTCATGGGAAAAGCTTTGTAATATGTTTTTACACACTCATACAAAAGGAAACTTCCACTTTTTCTACTACCCAACCATATGTCTTTACCAGTAGCAACCAGTACTTACTAGAACCAGAACTGAATCACAGAAACTCCTGATTTAACATGTTTCCAGTTTCCCGTTGTTAAATTGGCTTTAATACTGATTGAACTTAAAGTTCATTCATTTTAATTAAGCTAAGATGACTAGGATTCAATTATCTGTGTATCCTTTTTTCCACCAGACAGGATCAAATAGGAAGAATTTAACAATAATGGAACCCCCATACACGTAAGAAACTCTATGCACTATGATATATATTTATATATGTATATATATACATATATATATATCACTATTAAATTCTCCCCTTCTTTCACTGTACAATAAATTTTACATTTTTATCAGAATATATCAATTCATGGAACTGCAAAATATAAAAAGTCAAATCTTCAAATGTAAACACAATTTGTGACTGAAATTCAATACACATATTCAGGTAAAATTCTGGCCAAAACATCTTTTAGCCTTAGCATAAACGTTGAAAGAGAAAATCATGGTCTACTCTCAAGGGAAACATGATACTATGAATAGTGAGATGATATTCATAATAACAACAGCTTATCTGTTAGGGTCTGATCATCTATAGGTCAGATTGTATTATTTAGCAATTTAAGCCTCTCCTCTGGCCATTGCCTCTGTCTACTCTCAATTCTCATGGAGGACAATCAAATTTCATTTTTTAATTTATTTTACCTCCGACCACAGTTTCCCTACCCTCTTTCCTCCAAGTTTCTCTCTCTGCCCCCTACATCTACTCCTCTGTTTCTATTCAGAGAAGTACAGGGTTCCCACGGATGTCAACAAAGCATGGCGTATCGAGTTGTAGTAAGACTAAGTACCTCATCTTGTATTAAGGCTGGGCAAGGCAACCAAGTATGAGGAATAGGTTCCCAAAAGCCAGTGAAAGAGTCAAAGACAGATCCCACTTTCACTGTTAGTCCCATAAGAAGACCAAGCTACACAACCATCGCATATATGCATAGGATCTAGGTCAGTCAATAATATTACTCAAACATTCTCATTGTAACTGCTTCCTTTTTTCCAGTCTGGCAGTTTCAGAGCTCCTTGCACAGGGAGCATTTGAGTTTTTTTTTAGTTTCCATTTCGGATGTCTCTCACCATGTTGCTAAGAAGGTAGACAATGCATGTTCTAAGGCCTGAGAAGCTCTGAGAGTTGCTGACCACAGGCAGAGTCATTTGAATGCGGCAGAGCAGCTCAGACTCCTCATGTGGAATGGTCCAATCACCATCACTGCATGTGAGGCAGGTCTTAGACTGCTACATTTTCCCAGTAACAGACATGACACAACTCTCAGAATGGTGCCCTAGGTAATTCCCAGGGCCTTGCTTATTTATAATGGAAACAGTCAAGTCTTCCACACTGGTGTGGTTCCATGGTGCTTCATGTTGTCCAGTCCTGCAAAGCCTCTCTGATCATCGGTTCTCTCCTGACAGGGATAGCAACCTCCTCCTTCATAGAGAAGTCATTTAGTTTTATCCGCATTCCTATGCCTCCTGATATGCACCAAATGTGTCTTCTAAAATGACACGTGGCTTTAATATCACGTTCTTTGAAATGTGAATCTCTTTGAGAAATATGCTCATTAAACTTGTAATTGGCTGTCATGATATCCGTGTTAGAGGGGCCCTTCATCCAGAATGACTGGTGTCTTTAGAAGAGAAAGAGAAAGTGAGCCTTGGGAAGCTAAAGTAGAGCCTGGAGTAATTGTTTTATTGAACTTCTCCCTGGGTTCATAAAAAGATGCCCTCTCACGCTTTGCTTCTGCTTCCATGGCAACTAAAGCCGAACAATGCAGTAGTAAGCAGGTGTATGTCATTAGCAATGCAGTTATAGGTCCTTTTCAGAAGGGGTCTGGAGATGCTTGCCTGGGATTCCAGGTGTAACAGCCTGTCCTAATTGCCAGTGATCCGAGAGATGCTATAGCATGTAAGAATTGAAGGGTTAATTTGAAGTGGGACTCCATGATGAGTCTCTCCACTCCCTGGTCTATGAGGTAACCATCCAAAGCTGGACTTTATGGTAAAACAGTTGTTAGGGGCACCCTTGATCCTGTTATAACCCCTTGCCTATGTTCTGTATGAAAGTCCAATAAAATTAATTGATCTCACCAAGTTGGATTTATTACAGTCATACTTGGGTCAGTAATTGGTCCCGTCTTGGGTGATTGAGGATTTGCTTGCATCTCCCAGGAAAAGTTAACAGAAGACCGACATATTTAAAAACTGCAGAACACCCAGGATGAAAGCTACAGCAAGTTATTTAGGGTAGAAAAGATTCTCAGGAAGGTTGCTGAGGCACAAGGCACTTCTGACACCTTGATTTTAGCCTCCAGAATAATAATCTTCTGATGTTTTAAGACAGTATGTTGTGACAATTTGTCACAGTAGTCCTAGAAAACTAGTAGATCTTATGATCCTGAGTAGACTAAAGAATCTTAAAGGTATGGAATCAGTTCTTCAAACTGTTCTTCAATATTTTATATAAGATCCTGAGTTTATCCATCCATTCATCCATCCATCCAACCATCCTTATGGTTCTAGAAATTGAACCCAATCTTTTTATATACTAGGCCAGTGGTTATCAACCCATGGGTCACAACCATATTAACATACCTCTATCTCCAAAAGTATTAATATTATCATCCTTAACAGTATCAACATTACATTAATGAAGTAGCAAGAAAAATAATTTTATGGTTGGGGGTCACCACAACACAAGAAATTGTATTAAAGGGGCAAAGCATTAGGAAGATTGAGAACCATTGTACTAGGCAAATACTGTGTGGCCAATTTACATCCCTATATGAAGCATGCGATTTGGACTTTAAATGAGTTGAATCAACCAAAAATAGTAAACAGCTGGTAGTTATATTTTCCCAAAGCATCATGTCATTCATCTTCATCACAGCTTTCTGTTTGGATTCATCTTCAGAAGGTGACTTATTTTTTACTGTTACTAGGTATATTACTGATGTTATGATATCTTATTGAGGTCAGACAGACTCCTGTGGCTGAAGTGATGCCCTTAAAGGAATGAAATATACATAGGATGGCAGTTTATTGCAGCCTCAATTCTCTTCATTCTCGGCATTTATTTCAGAAAGGTAAGCCTTTTTTGTTATTTCTTATAAATATATAATTTGTTCTAATTTTACCAAGTTATAAGAATGGTTTTTATTATGTGAATGCTTTTATTTCACAGTATGAAAAATTAAGTCCATATTTTTGAAATAACATGTATAAAATCCTAATATATACATATACATCCATCCATGCATGTATGTATATATCTCACTCCTTTTAATTTAAACCCTTTACTGTGTTTTTTTTTCCTCTTAAATATTTAGCCTAAGAAGCAGAAGTTATACTTGGTTTTAACAGCACAAGCTGAAAAGGATAGAGATTTAATTCCTGCAAGAGGCCTTCAGCAAACAGCTCGGGAGCTGGGCGCCCTCTGGTGGTTTTGTATTGCCAAAAGCTATTTTTCTTTCCCTTATTCTTTCCTCTTAGCACTGCTTTCATTGTGTCCCATAGGTTTGAGTATGTTGTCTCTTTATTTTCATTAAATTCAAGGAAGACTTTAATTTCTTTCTTAATTTCTTCCTTGACCCAGGTGTGGTTCAGTATTTGACTGTTCAGTTTCCATGAGTTTGTCGGCTTTCTGTGGGTAGTATTGTTGTTGCCTTCTAACTTTAATCCATGGTGATCAGATAGGACACAGGTGGACACTGATATTTTTTTGTATCTGTGGAGGTTTCCTTTGTTTCCAAGTATGTGGTCAATTTTTGAGAAGGTTCCATGAGCTGCAGAGAAGAAGGTATATTCTTTCCTATTTGGGTGGAATGTTCTATAAATGTCTGTTAAGTCCATTTGCTTCATTACCTCCAATAATTCTCTTAATTCTCTATTATTCTTAGCTGAACATCAGATAAACAAATATTCAATTTGCTTCTTTCCAGCGATTTTTATAAATTTGAATTTGAAAAATTTGGAATAAACACAGACTATTGAGTATGCATTCGAACAGTCCACAGTATATAGGAATTAACTTTATTATAAAAATTGTGATTTTCTTGTATTTAGTTTCTATTTTATACAGAGCTTCCTGTTGCATTCTTTGGAGTGTTTACTACAGAATTTTTCAGGTAAAGGGTTGTTCATATTATCATATGATAATATGCCAATTGCTTCACTTTTAATGGGCAAATGTGACAAAATTAAAATACAGTAACTCCACCCTTAGCTCTTTACAAATATTTTCCCCTGTTAACATTCTGACCCTTATATACAAATCACAGTTTATTTAGTTGGTTAGAATGTGTACCCTCTGGGGCTCTCTTTAGATATTTTGAGTGCAGGTAGTATCTGAGGTAAGTCAATAAACATCCAGAAGGATAAACTATAAGATAAAACACCCATGCTTGCAGGAAAGTAAGATAAAAATTCATAGAAAATTGTTTAGCAAAGAGTTAGACTTTTAGGAAGATATAATTTATTTCTTAAAGCATTCTCTCTGTGTCTCTTTTTCTGTCAGTCTGTCTCTCTCTGTCTCTCTGTCTCCTTCTCTGTCTCTGTGTGTCTCTATCTCTGTGTGTTTGTGTGTGTGTGTGTGTTAGAGAGAGAGACAGACAGAGAGAGAGAGAGAGAGAGAGAGAGAGAGAGAGAGAGAGAGAGAGAGAGATTTTGATTATCTTGAAATAAACATAGACAGATTGGAGCTCCTCAGTGAAGCTTCAGTAGAGTTTCCCTACTGAAAAAGGGTGATTCCTTTTCCAAAGCCCTAATTAATTCAAACTTCATGTGCAGACTGTTAGCCAAGTGGTTTGTGTATAGGAGTGTATAATATATTTAGCTCCCAATTGTGAACCTTAAGGGAGCCTTATGGATTTAGATAATACTTGTAGTGTATTATATCTTTAATGGTCTAAAATTCTATTGCTAAAAGTAAGATTGGAGATGGGTCCATCTGTAAGATACTTGATGTGTCAGCATGAAAGACTCTGGAATAATGACCTCTAATTTCCAGAAGCATGAGGATGTGTGCACAGACAGATACACCCAGATATACACATATCCACGTATATATACAGGCCCATGCACACACAATACACCCAGATATACACATATCCACGTACACATACAGGCCCATGCACACACAATACACCCAGATATACACATATCCACGTATACATACAGGCCCATGCACACACAAAAATGGGATGTAGGTGTGTTCCCTAATGCAATGACCTCATCTTGTTTTCAACATCACTTATAAAATCTTAACTCCTGCTCTTTTCTTCTATATATAACTTTATGTAACTGCTGTTCCTTTTCGTATGCCCAGAAAATTATCTCATTCATCCTCGCTGATATGCTGTGTATGAAATCCTTCCTTCTCCATTTTGCCAAGGAAAATGAAGACAAACATTCCTTTATTTCTTTTTCACTGAGTCTATATGAACATGCTTCACCAGACAGCTTGTCTTCATTGTACCACTGATAGATAGATATCATCTCTGTACACTTTGATACAGGAAGTATGAAAAGAATAGACTTTAGAAAATTACACAGCCACGGGGCTTTTGAGATACATTACTTTCCAGAACTAGACACTGTGACTGAAAAGTCTTGGTTTCCTTATCTGGGGAAAATGATAAAAATGTCTTATGTTTGACAGTTGTATTCAAGAAGTAAACTATGAAACCAAGAAGACCTCAAGAAATACCTGAATAGTCATGGTCATCTGTGGTACATTCAAGTAAAATACTGCTTGGTTGCCTCCTATCTTAAATTTTCCGCTTAAAAACTATGTTTATTGGGAAAAAAAGGAACATACTCTCACAATGATAGTACTAAGAGTGTGTTTCAATCTCTGAAAATTCCTAAGAATAAGCTACTACTAGTCTATATTTCTGGCAGTATTGGAATGAAAACCATCTGTCTTTGAAATATCTGACTTCACTTTGTAGAAAAAAGAACAAGAATATAAGATAATGCAAAAAGGAGCATACATTAAACAAATAAAAACTATGACTGATATTTATGTTTCCATTCTAGGTGACTGTTGATGTCTCCCATTTAAAATAATATAGATAATAAAGTGTATGCCTTCTGAACATTTCGTTCCCCTAAATGGCTTTAAAATATCCATGTTATGTTCCTGAAGAATTAATGAATATAAGTAAAAAAGTTAAGTCCGATTGAAACCATTTCCAAACTATTTCCAACTAGGTCTCATTGTATTTGCAAATGCTGCTTGGTTGTGATTGTTTTACAATATACAGATGGCACAAGGATCCTATGCTCTGGTGCATTGTCCTACATAAAGTCCTTCCCTTGAGTATGAGGCTGTGGCTATGACAGAAAAGCCACTCCAGGATGGGGTTATGTAAGATGTTATGTAAGACCTCAAACTAGAGAGCAGTGTAGCTGCTACTGCTTGTGGATGATTTGACTGTTTGGAAGAAGCCCATGTGGCAAGCTGCTGAAGGTAGGCTCTGTCTGTTGAAAGACTTACTGGCAGGAAACTCTAAAACAGAGAAAGAAACATGGGGACAGTCCTATGCTTACAAGAGAGTGAATTTTCACAATGAATAGGAAGACTAGAAAGTAATCCATAGATTTAACCAAAACTTTTCTCAAAATCCTGACTACATATATGTGAATCTTAGAGTCAATTCAGGCACCTGAATTTTAAAATCTCAGAAGTGTATTAGATTTAGTCAAACCACATATGCCTTTGTTAATAGCTAAATTTATCATATTAGCATCTATGTATAAAAACTTTCCCTCCATTTAAACTGCCTCCAACTGTTTTCTCTGTTTTTGTTGTATAAAATTGCTGTAATAAATATTATCATCACTGGCAATAAAAGCAATTTTTTGAAATAAGGTTTTTCTATGGCCTCCTGGCTGCCCTGGAATTTGCTATGTAGATTAGGATGGTCAAATTATTTTTCTGTTGCTATTTTCTAATTTTTTTCAAAATTGCATTATTTCTTAAGAATTATTTGCAGAAGAAGAAAAGTAAACCCATGGGTAGGATAGTGCTTACTCATGGGCAGGAACACACACACAAGCACACACACACACACACACACACACACACACACACCTCTTAAGATTCTCTCATTGATTAGCACCATGGCAAATATTGTCAGAAAAAAAAAAGGCGATGCTCCACAAAGGAAGCTGATGCACCATTCTCTTTAATATTACTAGAATGAATATGCTTCAAGACCATGATTGGGGCATGTGAAGTGAAAACATTATACAGAAGCAATGGTGTATATGGATATTTAATCCCAAATGAATGGTGGTAGAAGATGGATAGATATATAAGTAATCGATATAGATAGATGATGACAGTGATGACAGATAGACGATAGATAAATCGATAGATAGACCATAGATGTATAACAGATATAGATAAAAAAACGAAGGTGGAAACAGGAGACCAGAAGAATAACTTCAGAGATGAGACAGCCTTTATCATCAGAGTACCCCTGTAAAATTCCCTATGAGGATTCTCAGCAAATTTTCATTAAAAAAATATGTGGTGGTTTGAATAAGAATTGTCCCTATATACTCAAATATATGAATGCTTCGTCTTTAGGGAGTGGCACTACTTGAGAAAGATTAGGAGGTGTGGCCTTGTTGGAGGAAGTGTGTCATTGTTGGTGAGGCTTGGGGTTTCAGAAGCCAAGGCCAAGCCTAATAAGTCTCCTCTTCCTGCTGCCTGGGGATACAGACAGAGAAATTTCTACTACCTCTCCAGCACCATGTCTGCCTGCATGTGATCATACTTTCCACCATGATGATAATGAACTAAATCTCTAAAAAACTATAAGTCAGCCTAAATTAAATGTTTTCCTTTATAAGAGTTCTCATGGTCATGGTATCTCTTCAAAGCAATAGAACACTGCCTAAGACTAAAGAAAATGTTTTTTAAAATAAACCTTTAAGGATAACAAGCCTTTTCATTTCATGTGATTTAGGTCAGGATAGTGTATGTGGCAGGGGTCGGAAGAGCCATCATCAGAAACTTCGAGCTTTAAGTTACATTACAGAATGCTTAGCTATGTGGGGAGAAAACACTAGCTATCTGCATGGCCGTGTGACCTCATTCAGGCTATAGTACAAGACCTAACCATAACAAATTGCTCTGGCAGATATATGACCTTTAATGTCCATATTGATATAGGCATACAGATGTAAACAAAAGCATATATAGTTTCAACTGCTGAGATAAAACGCCAGGACCAAAAGCAAATCAAGTTGGGAGGCAAGGGTTCATTTTAACTTATATTTTCACATCACAGTACAAAAATGAGGTAAACCATTGAAGAAGCTCAAGTAGGAAGGAACCTGGAGGTAGAAATTGATTCAGAGGCCATGAAGGAGTGCTATTCACTTGTTTGCCTTTTTTATAGCAAGCAGGACCACTAGCCCAAGAGAAGCATTGCCCACAGTGAGTCAGGCCCTCCAACATCAACCAACAATCAAAGAAAAGTACTACAGGTTTGCGCACAGGCCGCTTTGATTGGGGCATTTTCTCTTTGGAGCTTCCTTCCTTCAAAATTTCTCTGGGTAAGGTGATGTTGACATGAAAGTATGTGTGTTTATGTATCCATGTAAATTATCTGTTTAATGATGACAAATTAATGGCATAATCTGATATGCTTTGTGAAGATTATTTGTTTGCAATTTTTGTAACATTTATCTTCAAAGAATTTTACTCCTTATAAGATCATTTCCTTAAAGGATTATCTGATATATATTTATCTAACATATACTATATATATTTATATATATTAGATAAATTATTATAATATTTCTATGGTATAAATACATACATTCCATTTATTATTTACAGCTACCTCATATCTTTGAAGGCAGACTACACTTACACATGATTTAAAAATGTTAACTTCTCAACTCAACACAATATTTCTTTAGGTCCAAATAATACTATTTTTTTCTTTGTAGTTCCAAGCTTAAAGATTTATTTATATCATTTTATATTGTTGGATACAAAGAGAACAATCCTTTTACTCCAGATTGCTCTATATGAAAGCAGTTTATCAGGTAGATGATCCCAAGAAAAATCAGTACTAGATTAGGAAAGGTCAGAACACACCCCACACCCCAAAAATGACACACTTTCATAACATCAGACTCTGCATAGCTCAGCATAGTCCTGGGTGTGTCCTCAACAAGTGTAGAAAAGTCACCTCAGAGACAGGTGCTCAATCCATGCATATTATTTGTCTCAAATTTATTTGCTATATGTGCTTATTGGTGTAGTTGAGGGGAATAGAATTGAATAATACCTTAGGTTGCCTTGGTAAGCAAAACAAGCTCTGAAAATGAAAACCCTCAGTCAATGAGGCAAAGGAATTGACATTCTGATGCTGAGCTGGAATCCAGTGGAAAATGAGAAAATGAACAGGATTTGGAAGCGCATCTGTGTACTATGCTCTAGTTAAGCCTACAGCTATAATTTAAACTCTATTGCATATTGATGCTTCTGGGTGTATATGGATGGTAGACTACTTGGTTATCATGCAGGATTCCTTGGAACCAATCCTTAACATTCCCCAACAAACAGGGCATGCTGATGGACATCCAGATCATCAGCTATCAAGGGATGGGGATGTGAAATTCCCCTCTGTATGTTGTGAATATGTTTTGTTACCATTGGTTAATAAAACAGTTCCTTTGGCCTATGGCAGGGCAGAATATAGGTAGGTGGGAAAACTAAACTGAATTCTTGGAGAAAGAAGGTGGAGTCAACCAGATGCCATGTTGCTGCCAAAGGAGAAGGATGTTAGAATCTCACCAATAAGCCATAGCCTGTGGTGATACACAGATTAATAAAAATGGGTTAATTTAAGATGTAAGAGCTAGCTAGAGATATATCTGAGCCATTGGCCAAATAATGTTGTAATTAATATTGTCTCTATGTGATTATTCAGGTCTGAGATGCCAGAAAACAAAAGAACAGTTTCCATTTACATAATGGTGCACAACATGGGATAACACACATCCACATAAAACCTAAAAAAGGTTTTTTAAGTACTTCTAAACACACAAAAAGGGTGACAAGTGTAGCTTCTTGATAGCTGAATTTTTCAGATAGGCTTTGTTTGCTGGCAGCAAGCAGAGGCATGGCTTCTTTAAGAGCTGGTTTCCTGGTTCCTCATGATGGCAAGAATGGCTCTGGCAACATAGATTCCCTAAATCCCTAGAGGTGGAGTGGTGAGGATGGTTTGCAGAGTCATGTACCTCCACCATGTTGTACTGGATGGATCAAAAGGCAAAGCCACAACTTTAGTCCTATACATGCTTCTTAGCATTTTCAGAAACTGTCCTGGTCAATTAAGGAGTATAGATACAAAATAATGAGACATTAAGACAAAAATAAACCTCTGAACAGGTCATTATATGTTTAAAATATGTACATAGGATCAAGAAAAAATGGGTATAGGCAATTATAGAAAAATAAAACAAAGTCTTGTGTAGCTCATTTAAAAATGTAGTGTATAGTTAAGAAATACAGATTAATAGTCATTTATAGCAGTCAAACTTTTAATTGTGTTAGTTAGATTTTCTAGATATATGGAGATACATTTTAATTAGATAGATAATCTTCAACACTTCAAAGACCTACAAAATATAACTTATAAAATGTTTTAAGAATTTGGACTTTTCTCAACAATGAGACATGTCTGCTTCTGGCATTACCAATTACTTCAGAGAGATTGGTGGGCATTGAAGAAACTTATTATGAAATTTGCCTTCAATGTGATAAGGATAGTCATTTGAGCAAGAAACTGTTCTTGCCTGGAATGCCTAACAGAATGCTGTTTAAACTTGACTTGTAGGACCCACATAAAAATTACTGCTGAACTTGCCTAAGGAAGGTGAGACAGTTCTTCAGGGTTCCAGATCCCTGAAAGAGCCTGCCAGTCATTCTGCAGCACACAGAAGAAAGTTACTGACAAAATGACAACACAGATGAAATGGCCTTTCAAATTTCTTGCTTCATGGAAATGTCTGCCAGATACTATCAGCCTGTAGACTGAAGATGGATGCCCCAATGTGACAGAAGAACTTTGGTTGACTGTCCAGGCAGCGTTATGTCTCTGTCAATTCTAGAGCTTTAGAAGTTGCTTAGAATGCAATTCCTGCTTACTTATGTAATATTATATCCTTCTGGAGTCTTTGATGGAGTTGAAGACAGTTATAGATAGAGAGTTTTCCTTAGTTGTAATAAAAGATAAATTAGATCTTAAAATTTAGACTCACAAAGAAATATTGTAACTGTAATTCTTGCTTGACAAATGTTTTGCTCTATGCAATTTTACTATGTTAAAGTTAAAACCTTCCTTTTTATTGAGACAGAAAAGGGGGGATGATGTGGAATTTCTCTCTGTATGCTATGAATATGTTTTATTACTATTGGTTAATAAAGAGCTACTCTGGCCTAGGATATGACAGAATATAGGTAAGACGGAAAGCTAAACTAAAAGCTGGGAGAGAGAAGGTGGAATCCAACAGATGCCATGTAGCTGCCAAAGGTTAAAAATGTCAGAATCTTACTGGTAAGCCACAACCTCATGAAGATACACAGATTAATGGAAATTGGTTAATTTAAGTTGTAAGAGATAGAAATATACCTGAATCATTGTCCAAACAATATTGTAATTAATGTAGTTTCTGTGTGATTATTTGGGTCTGGCAGCTGGAAAACTAAAGTGCAGTCTCAATTTAAAGGATGGAGATAAGAGCCTCAGAGGATCTGAAGTGCAGAATCATTCTGTTATTAAAGTCTGTATATTTGAGAAAGTCAGTTGATGATTTATTTTCTTGACTCACTAAGTGTACAGAAAGTTCAGTTATCTTTGGTAGTTTGATTAGACCATGGCACTTTTCCCCACCGAGAAATGGTAGAGCATTTGTTTCTTATACTGTGAAGGCAATAGATTGAACTCACTGGCATGGCAACTTCTCAAAATTCCTTTGATCATTCCATAGATACAATGATCCTGAGATATGTCTCTGAATTTTTGTCATAAAATAAAACAAAATTGTTTTGGAATGTTACAACTATATGTAGTACTTTACCTTTTCAGATAAAGTAAACATCCCACATGTTCCTAGGGAATATCAACTGGAGGGTGGCAATGGATCCACATCTATCCAGTAGACTTCCATTAGAAGATTAAGAATTATAACAGACTCTAGGCAGTTCCCATGGTAACTCACAGAAGCCTTTTTCCTATACTGGAAATATATCATTTCTGTACAATACCACATGTAGTTTCTTGCTTTGTATTGGATCAAACCTTTTGATAACAGAATAAAAGAAACAAATTGAAAAAATATTCTATGCTCTGTCCCCGCTTGCTGTGAAATTGTACTTCGTCACCAAGTATCAAAAATAAAAAGCCTTTTTTATTTGGTCTGTATTCACCATGCCATTTTTAATAACAAAAGTGCATGTCCAAGTGTTTATGTGAGGATTATTACGAATAGCTTACAGGTTATCCTTCCATAATCTTTCTACTCTACCCTGTTTCTATTTTGTTCCCTTAAATGAAATTTCCCTTCCTGACATTTATAACCCATTAAAATAGTTTCTCTATTTATAAACTTTAACTTTCCACTGTTCAGCTCCAGACCTGCAATTTAGTTCATGGCAGTAACTCTGCTGTTATTTCTTATGCTTAGTTCTTTTCTTGCTTGTTACTTTGTGAAACCTCTTAGACTATGAACTTCATCAGACCTGGTTCTGAATGCCCCTTTTTCTTTCTATGTTCTTATCTACCAAAATATAGGTAAGTAAGACATCACTTATGATGAGCCTAGAGATCTAATATTTTATTCGTTTCAGAAATGCTGAGATAAAATATATTTTTACCTATTTGGCTTATAATAAGAATCAAAATATGCATGAATAAATAAATAAACATATACACACTACATGTATCATAGTCTATTACAGTTGTATATGTACAATTTGACAACACTTGCATTTAACTTAATAATAAATGATTGGTAGCACTGAGATAGAGTCACAAATTTGAAATATTTTTACTTATGTTTAAACATTTAAAACAAAAGAATTCTATCAAGCAGACAATAAAATAGATGTATAAAATGGGTGGATAATGAAACTACTTAATAAAATTTGTATATAAAAGGACATTTTATTTCCTCTGCATAACATATTATATGACATTCATAAGGTTTTGAAATGATTTAAATGAAGATACATATCCAAGATGACTGAGAATCAAGCCAGCTATTTTGCTGACTTCTTTAAGATGGTACAATTAAAATTTAAAAGGTTACTCTGGCGATAGGTGGAGATAAAGACAGAGACCCACATCAGAGCACTGGACTGAGCTCCCAAGGTCCAGTTGAAGAGCAGAAGGAGGGAGAAGATGAGCAAGAAAGTCAGGGCGGCGAGGGGTTGGTCCACCCACTGAGGCAGTGTGCCTGATTTAATGGGAGCTGACCAAATCCAGCTGGACCGGGACTGAACGAGCATGTGATCAAACCAGACTCTCTGAATGTGGCTGCCAATAGGGGCAGACTGAGAAGTCATCGATAATGGCACTGGGACCTGTTTCTACTGCATGTACTGGATTTTTGGGACCCCAGTCTATTTGGATGCTCACCTTCCTAGACCTGGATGGAGGTGGGAGGGCCTTGGACTTCCCACAGGGCAAGGTTCCCTGATCTCTCTTAAGGAGAGAGGGGGAGGGAGGAGAAGGAGTGGGGGAGTGGGAGGGGAATGGGAGGAGGGAAGGAAGTGTAAATTTTTGCATGGAAAAAAATACAAAGAAATATAAGTTAAAAAACATAAAAAAAAATTTAAAAAAACTGAATCTGTTTCCTGGGACTCACATGATGGAAGGACAGAACCATTTTCCACTACATCCTGTTGTCAGCTAAACACACAAACACACATGAATCTTGCCAAGGACACACGGGGGGGGGGGGGCGAAGAGAAAGTGTAAATAAATGTATGATGAAAAAGTATCTCTTCGCCAATAAGAAAGAATAAAGGCAAATATTATTTGAAATACGTTATTTCCAGTCTATACATGAAAATATTAAGAAAATGGCAGTCATAAAAATACTTGCTACATTTCTGACACGGGGCAATATCTATGTTGTGTAGTATGCATCCAGATGAGAAGAGAAAAATCAACCTTCTCAAACCTCAGGAGCAACCACTGTGGTTGCAACCTCACAACCTTAAGGAGCATGATGGAAATCCATGCGAGTACAGTAAAGGCAATCTCTGGGTGGAATCCTACTTATCGGCTTCCAAACTGGATTCCTCCCCTTAGTCATTCCTCTACACTGGAAAGGTACTTAATAAACTCCTCCTGAGTAAAATCTAGACAACAGTGCTGTGTACCTTAACAATGGTTATGCAAATGACAGGGACATGCACATTAAGGTTGTCCCATGATGACTTGTCCTGATCAGTCACTACTCCTATTAAACTCATAAATTTGAAAAGTGGCAGTTTCTCTTTATTCATACTTCTAATGTTGTATAATACTCGATATTGCAAGTTTATTTCAAGCTTATATCCATAGCAGTAAGTATGGATTCTCACCAATTTTTAGGTAAAAGGATAAGAGCAGTGGTTCTCAACCTAGGAGCCAAAAGACTGCTTCAGAGAGGTTGCATATCAAACACAAGATATCAGATTCATACAAGTAAAAAAACTAAAGTCATGAATTTGCAATGAAAATATTTTTTATGGTTGGAGACCACCACAGTTTGAAGGACTGAATTTAAGTGCTGTGGCATGCAGAAAGTTAAGAACCATTGATATAGAGTCTCTTCTAAAACAAGGAAATTGTGCAAATAATGTTAAATGTTAAACCCTGGAAGATCAAATTAAATTACACTTCATCCACTGAAACATGACTGATGCAGGGCAAGATTACATTAGTAAAAGCATATCTGATAGAAGACAAATAAATTATGTTTAAATTTGTGATCAGAGCACAGAGTAACCAGATATACAATGACGAGACAAAACAAATACACTGTGGAAAATTTGAAGCTATGTGGCACATGCCCAGGGAGTGGGAAATTTTTATACAGATACCCGAGCAAAGGAAATGATTGGGAGATTATACTTAGGCAAGCAGAATATCCAGCAGTAACAGAATAAATGGTTAGCTGAGTGTATAATTCAAAACAATTTGAACTTTGTTCTTCAAGCAGTGAAAAACTGATGAAGAGTTTAATAAGGTTTGAAATCTGATATAGCATGACTGCTGTAGCCAGTGAAATCATGGAGTATATTTAATATGTGGGTGAAAAAAGATACAGAAGACACTGGATATGAAGGGACTACGAAGAAGGATATGAGACATTTATGTAAATATAAGAAAATAAGGTCTGAATGACATATACTACTTTAGAAGTTTTTATGTTAGACCTCAATGATGAATGAGATTGTGGAAAGGAACAAAATGACTCAAGTTTGTGAAAAGGTGACTATTCACAGGAATTAAATGATCATATATTTCACAGCGTATCAGAGAGTATAGACATGATATTTCATTGAATTGCTCCCAGGATTCTAGGTCCTCTCCATAAGACATACATAAAATCCAAGTCATCTAGTATATGTTTTATATCAGTGATCTATAAGTTATTTCATTTATAACAATTATACCAAGTTCACAATGTTTTAGATATTGGAAAATGTTACAGCCAAGATAACAAAACACAATGCAAAATAAGACTTGAAAAATTATCAAAAGCTGTAATAGAAAACATATCAGGTCACCTTAAAGGAAAATGAATCAGAATATTATGAGATCTATCCAACAAGGACATATAAAGGCAAGAATGCATGGAAGAATAAGTTTGAAATCCTAAAAGTAAACATTTGACAACTAAAATTGCAATATTCAGAAAAACTATCTTTTAAAACTGACGTAGAGATAAGAGCATTGTAAGATAATCACCAATTTGGCAGCTTATGAGCACCAAGCCCTCACTGTAGAAAGTACTTAAAGTAAAGTAGAAAATACTTAAATAGCATTTTAAAAGAAAATCACAATGACTAGGTACAGATATGTCACAACAGAACTAGATGACCAAAGGAGAGTGAGGGAGAAATTCATCACAGTAATCAAGAGAAGCCTTGACTCCCAGAAGTGAGGAAAAACATAACAATTATCCAATCAACCACAAAAGGAATCATAGGATAGGAAACATGTGCTACTAATAACCTTAACATAAAATGTCGTATATCACTCAATACAGGACAGACAGCAGCAGACCTCATTTAAAAACTAGATCCATTGACGTTGAAAAGATGAACGTGACTGCATCAAACAAATGAAAGCCAAAATCAAGCTTGCATAGCTATTCTGATATCTAATAAAGTAGATTTTGAAGCAAAATTATGCAGAAGAGAAGAAGATCAATACATATTAATATAAATGTTTATTCATGAAGATGTAATAATTAAAAATATAAATGCATCAACTGTTAGGGCTATTAATTTTGTAGCACAAACACTAATGGGCATGAAATTTAGATAGCTCTTGATACTGTGAGAGGCAATGATATCTATAAACCACTCTGTTCTCTAGGTACAGCATATAAACTAAATTAAATGAAGAAGCTTGAATTAAAATGCATCAACATCATAAATCAAGGAGACCGACAGCCACAGAATATTATAGCTAATAACACATAATATATAGTCTTCTACTGTACCATGCAGCCACCTCTAAAAGATATTACACTGTATGTCACAATGTAAATGTCAGTGATTAAAAAAAATACCCTTTATATAATTTCCTGTTTTACCAGAAAAATAGCAAAAATACAACTAAAAATCAATAGGAATGCAAATTAATGAAATTTAAGAGATTCTTGGAGACTGAAAAAATATATTCCTGAACTAAGTGAAGAAATAAAAAGAATTTAAAATTTCCTAGAATTAGATGTAACTGAAACCACATCTAACCATATCTTTGAGGTACAGGCAAAACAATTTTAGGGGACAGTTTCTAGGCATGGGAGGCTACTGACTGGCTTTTACAGTGTTGAAAAGTACAAGGCATGCTCCTTGCAGGGGTGTGTGTGCAATCAACAGTCTTATGTGGCTTTGAACGCTGTGAAGTATAAAAATGACTACCCTGGAAAAATTATTTTCATTTGTGTAATAGTAGCAAAAATGTGTTAGGAATAATAAACTACTTTCTTATTGGATTAAAGGCTGAATTTAGAATACAGAGCTCTTGTGTGCTACTGTTGAGTCATCTGAGAACTTGTGGCTAGATGGAGCATAGACCTTCGGGGAGAATCTGTTACAGATATTTTCCTGGAGAGACATAGAATTAAACTGCCATTAAATACTTACCTTTATAACCACAGATTAGTGTAGCCCTCAGTCCTCCTAAGGGGAGCTTGTTTTTGCAGTATATGTTAATTAATAGAGACACACAATTGTTCAAAGTATGGAGACAAGGAGGCTGTGGAGTGTTTAACCCTATACTGGACATTATATATCACACACCCTCTGCCCAAGACTCTAGTACCATGCTAGGAAGGAGAGCAGAAAGAATATAAGGATGAGAAGAAATAGAAGATGCTGGGAAAACTTATGTTTTAGACACATGACTGCTGTTCACATGAACTTATGATAGCTGTCACCGCATTCACAAAAACCTGCATTATATCAACCAAGCAAAAAACCTAGCCTTGGAAGAGGAATTGCTCACCAAGTACCAACTCTATCTGAAAAACTATTTGCAAATCACATTGTCTAGGAGGTGGAGAAATAGTTTTCTTCTGGTATGGCCCCTCGTAGGCAGCCATGTTTTGGTGGTTAATGCCATACATACATATATATTATCAGCACTAAGGGTACATAGTGGCTTTTTAAAAAGGGAGATTTTGAACTTAAGAGAAAAAGTTGTAAGATATGTGAAGAGTTGGTGGGAAGTAAATAGGGGTGAATTTGAAACAAATTTTATTTATGAATAAAATTCTTAATAAATTTTTAAAAATCAGAGAGCTCAAAAATAATAAAATCTCAAGCTCTTAAATATTAACAAGCAAATCAGAAGTAGAAAGTAAGACATAATAAGTAAAGGAATGAAATGAAAGTTAAACTATATGTACAGTTTAATATATATGTAATATATGTTATATATACACATATATCGAATATACGGTTATTGAAGAATATAACAAAGATATGTAAGCTTCCTACCAAAAAGGACATAAGGTAAAGTGTTAATGAAATGACCAATATTCTTTATCATCAGGGAAATGCAAATCAAAACTTTGAGATTTCTTCTTACACCCATCAGAGTTGTCAAGATAATAAAACAAATGACGACTCATTTTGACAATGACAGGGAGTAAAGGAAACTCTCATCCATTGCTGTTAGGCATGCAAACATCTACAGCTACTATGGAAATCAGTGTGGTGGTTCATCAGAAAGATAGAAACTAACCTACCTCAATACCCAGCTATACCACTCTTGGGCATATACCAAGACTCTATATCCTAATACAGAGACATTTGTTCAACCACATTCATTGCTATTATATTTGTGATAGCCAGAAACTTGGAAATATAATAGATATCTGTCAACATTCCCTTCACCTTTGTTTCAGAACAAATGACCTGTTTCAAAAATAAAATTATATAAATATCGAAAAAAAAACAAATAAATGGGTAAAGAAAACATGGTACGTTTACACAATGGAATATTACTAAGCCATTAAAAATGAAATAATGAAGTTTGTAGATAAATGACTGGCCTTGAAAAAATCAAGGAGGAGCAGGAGGGAAATGGGAGGCGGGGAGGAGGGGGGGATTGTTTCAACAAAAAAAAATCATTCTGGGTAAGTTAACCCAGATCCAAAAAGAGAGTATAGTATTTGCTTATATGTAGATGCTGGCTGTTAGGCTTTCAAAAGCAGACTACAACACATATAAGCACAGAGGTTAAATATAGAATAAGGGACTACAATGGAGGATTCTATCACCCTAGGAAAAGAAAAGAGAAGAGATAGTTAGCAATGGATGTGGGGATATTGAAACAGGAGGATCAAATGAGAGAGGAAGAGAAGAGGGAAAATATGAGGTGGGACAGCTAAAACTGAAGTTCAATTGATGGGTTATAAGAAAATAATACAGTAGAATGTTTCTGTAAGGACCAGCTTTCAACAGTCCAGAGAAACTGGAGAGGAGATGTGGATAGGAAACCACTAGAACAGATGCCGAGACACACAAGTGATTTTTGTATCTGAGGTCTAAAACTTGATTCTTCAGTTTATTTTTCTGCCGGTGGCTCCTATTCTGTTCTTTATCTGTTCTGTTCTTCCACCCTTATGTTTCCCTTCTTTCTCGTTTTATTTCTCACTTACAGATTATATACTCAAGCAATATAAAATTTACAATGTGGCTACATTCTATTTTTCAAGTAAATTTTTGTAATGAATACAAGCAAAAACAACATATTTCTCATTTCCTCAGATGATTAAACATTTTACATATTAATTTCCCTTATATGATTAAACATTTTACATATTAAAGATGAAAATCACATTATTATGAAGACCCAAATACATTCATGGCTAAGCAACTTGCTATGCATTAAAGAAGTGTAAGCAAGCAAGGTGTTTTTCTCAGCCAGTTCTTTTACTGTCAGGCTGCATTTTGTTGTTAAAAAAGAAAGGATCGATCATTTTTTATTATTTATCTCAGAAGGTAATCATATAAAAATCTTAAGAAGAATCACAAATCTAATTTTTTGTATATGAAAAAATCAGTCATCTCTATTTTAAATCCTCAGGGTATATACCCACTCATCAACAGTTTATTTTTTTATTAAACCATATCAGGAAGCTGAGGGTAGAAATGGGTACAAGGAATTAATCATACCCTTAGAGCACCAGCCCGTTCTGGGGAGAAAGTTTTGTCAGTCAGCAATAGCGAGGTGGTTGTTTGTTTCCCCTGACCTCAACAAGTCCCTGGCTCAACAATTTAAAAAGTGCCTTTCTAAACTTTATATTGTTCCCCAAGATTTTATATCCCAAAGCCATTAGCAAAAACATGTTAGCCTAACCTTACTGCCAATCTACATGTATGAATTCTTTCTAAGGGGGGCTGAATCATCAACCTGCTTCGGCAAAAACGCTTGGAAAAAGTTAATCACTATTACTATGAGTACCAGTAATATTGTCCAGGAAGAACTTAGAAAATCCCTGTGAGTTTTCACACAATTCATAGATTATAAGGATATGGGGATCACAAGAGCAACAAGCAGAGTTACACTCAATAACAGCATGAAGTTCCCAGGACCTGCAGTGCTCGATGCTCTGCCTCTCCAAGGCTCACTGACTTCAGACTGACAGGTTGGAAAGACCAAACCAGGCCCTTTGAAAATGGGTGACAGTTGGCTTCAGAAGGAATTTCACTATTAAAAGGTGTGGCCTTGTTGGAGTGTGTCACTTTGGGGATATGCTCAAGGTCTCAGATATGATCAAGCCATAGCCAGTAGCTCAGTTTAGTTACTATTGCCTGCAAAATGTAGATCTTTCAGCGACCTCTCCAGTCCATCGTCTGCCTGCACTCCACCATGTCCCACTATGATGATAATAGACTGAATCTCCGAAAGTGTAAGCTTCCCCCTCAATTAAATGTTTTCCTTTGTAAGGGTTGCCATGGTTATGGTGTCTCTTCTCAGCAATAGAAAGAACATGTGCAGTCATTATAGAAATGAATATAGTGATTCACCAAAAGTATTTTTAAAAGAAAATTTACCCTGTGATCTAGCTATAACACTCCTGGGTATAAATTCAAGAGAGTCCAAGTCACTATTCCAAAGACATATTGGTGCAAGCCTGTTTGCTACTGTGCTACTCACAACAGCTATGATATAGAACCAGCTAGATACCACCAGTAGATTTATCACTAAAGGAAGTGTGGTACATATGTACAATAAAATTTTTATTTAACTGTAAAGCATAATGAAATTATGTTATTTGAAGGAAGATGGAACTGAAGATCATTATGAGCAGGAGAATACTTCAAACTCATAATGTCAAATACTGCAGATTTTCTTTCATGTGTAATATGTGGTTTAAATTTATACATGCCTTATGCATGTGTGTGAGTCTACGACATGAATTAAAATGGCATCTACTAACGGTGGAAAGAGTTCTAAAAGAAGAAGGAGGGAGCAAGAAACTTCAGAGGACGTTAAGAAAACATGAAATAAAAGTAAGGTATTGAGAGTAGAAATGGGACCAGTCAGTGTAGGAGAGTTGTGGCAGAGGACATACATATAACAGCAAAGTATAATTTTTAATGTGCAAATAATTAAAAAACATCAATGCAATCCTATTATTTTGTACAATAACTTAAAGTTAGTGTAACATAGTTCAATCATCAAAATTCTTGAGAAAAGTGGTATAGCTAACATATCCTTATCCACAAACAAATGACTTGTTTAAGAAATGCAGCTAAGTGAATGTGGTTTATGGTGGGTCAAGTCTGTATTGCCATCACAAAAGAGATGAAGGCAGGAAGACCAAGATGTCAAGGCCAATGTCGGTTATGTAAGAAGAGCAAGGCCTGCCTGGGCTACAGGAGACCTATTAAAAACAAACCACTAAGGAAACACCATAGAAGTGAAAATATTGGGGTTTGTTATGACTTATGTATAAAGCAGGATGGAGAGTATGAATATCTCTATTGGCTGGAGGTTACTTGTAAAAATTCACAAGTAGATAACTATAAAAAATTGATGTTGTTTCCATAGCAACATAAAAGAATAAAACAGGAAAACAGAAAGGATAAATCAGAATAACATCCTAAATATGCGCTTTTCTGAAAGTAAGGAACTAAAAAATTAAATAACTTAGAAATACTGAATTTCATCAAATCAAAAACCATCATCATAAAAAAATCATCACCATAGAGGTTTATATATGGTTTAACTGTTTTATACTATCCAGTTTTTAGAATAAAAGAAAAATTTCTGAAAACTGAGCAATACTAAAGAATAAGGGCATATTTCTCTTGCTTTTAACGTAAGTCTCTGAATGATATTTTGTTTTTCAAATTATTAAATTATTTTTGATATTATAATTTATTACATCATTTTCTCTCATATTTTCCTCCCTCCAAGTCCTCTCGTATATCTCCCCTTGCTCTTTCAAATTCATGTCCTCCTTCTTCTTTAAATGTTATTACATTTTTGTGTATATGTGTATATTATGTATATGTATACACATAAACATATGTAAATATACACACATATTTTTTCTAAATATGTGAATACAATCTTCCTTGTCTAAACAATAACACTAGGAAGTACATATTTTTATGGGTGATCCCAACTGGTTATGTAATGCCAACTGTTTTTCATTTTGACAGTTAAAGGGAGATATTTGAGAACATAACTGGAATAATGGAATAATGATGAAGACAATCTCATCAGGCCAAAATGAACTGAGCATTCTGTATGTACCATGCTACCTTAGTTGGATTATGAATCATGTGACTTAATATGAAAAAATTAATTTTTTTCTTTATTTTGTAAGTAATCAAGCATTACTTAGTTATTTGTATTGATTGCTTTGTAGATTAAAAGACTCTGAAATAAGTATACATGTATGTTTAAAAACGTTACTAAGTACTTATGTAAGTATACCTATATTGGCTTGATTTCTATTTGTCATTAAGTTTATAAGGTAGAGATGATAGAATAACAGGAGTCTTTGTACAGTTTTTAACAGTTATTTTTCATAAATTGTTTTTACATTATCTTCCAAATGCAATAAGCTAGGAACTTGAATTTAAGTATCTTCTTACTAGAACTGAAACTTTGAAACACACTAATTAGGGTTTTAATGTTTTTGTTTTGTTTTTAATGGAGAAAATTCCTTTTCACATTTTTGAGTGTATCATGCAAGCTCTCTGTGAAGCAAACTCCCACATTCCACTGCACTGGATAGATATTGACACACGGTAGACAGAACGGCTGTTGCAACCTCAATTCACTTGGCCCACAAATGTTACCACTGACACAGAACTTCTTGTTCTACATCAGCTTCTGTAGACAGGTTGCTCACTGACTATTTGCTGTTTCAGGTTCAGTGTTGTGATTATCGTTTCCAGGAAAACTAAAGTTGGCTTCCTAAGGTAACGCATCAGGACTGCTACAGTACAGGTACTCACAAACAAGTGGACTCTTGATGTCTCTCCCAGAGAAACTTTCCAGGGCTCAAGGTGAAGGTAAGGTTCCTCCTTGTTCTCTGGTAGGTTTCTGATAATTAATTGGATTGCCACTCAGGAAATCCATCCTAGATTTCAGTCTGCTCCAGTGCTCACCATACACATTCAAATTTTATTGAAATTCAATAACTCTTAGAATTTCTTATATACATAATAATTAACAGAACAAAATACAGAATAATCACCACTGGGAACACTGCAATTGTAAAATCATTGTTTTCTTATTCAGTTAATAGCAAATCAAAGCACAGGAATTTAAGTAATTCTTGATAAAATGAGATGTTCAAGTATTCTGACTGTCTTCATTCAATGTAGGTTTATTTTGAGTTTTAACCTTTTCCACTGAATTCTGCATTGCTGTCTTAAGATAGCTGGACAATGAGATAGGCATACTTAGTTGTTGATTGGAATGACCATTCACTTATTATTGGCATGTAAACCGGGGCAGACACTGATTATCTTAATAGTAACCTTTCTCTTGTACACCTAAATAAGGAGCTAAAGCAAAAGACTGTGTACCTGGTTACCTCCCATGCCATGGCAGTTGAATATACCCACTTTCTCATTTTCTTTGCGGCCCATGTTGTCTAAGCATTGATTGGTTTCAACATTTCTTATCTAAAGAAAACACACACAAAAATGAAAGTGTCAAACACATTCAAATACTTAAGTCATAAAGTCATAAACTTATTCTGATACAAAGTGTTAACTAAATGGTACAAGTTTGCTAGAAAATTCCCCAAATATGTGTTTTGGTTTTCTTTGTTTGTTTGTTGTTGTTTTGTTGGGTTTTTTTTTTTGAGACAGTATTTCTCTGTAGTTTTGGATCATGCCCTGGAACTCATTCTGTGGACCAGGCTGGCCCTAAACTCAGAGAGACCTGCCTGCTTCTGCCTCCGGAGTGCTGTGATGAAAGGCAAGTGACACACCACCCAGCTAGAAATGTGCTTTAAGTATTATTTTATATTGAATATTTAAATATTTGAATTGGAACTATGTTGGTTTTAAAATTAGTACCTAATCAAGAAATGAAGGATATTCTCTCTACATAAGTTATTAAAATCGTTTAAACATTAAGATATTCTGAAATTCCATCCAGATAACTAATTGATTCTTAAACGCCTATAGAATACAAGAAAAATGACAATAATACAATACAAGTAAAAATACAATAAATTGTATTTGTACTTGAGGTTATAATTTTAGATTTCTGTATGTTCTATATAGTTAAACAATTAAAATTAATTACATTACTTTTTTTTCTGTGACCTATGACCGATTTGTACATCTTCTTTATTCCTAATGCTAAATTTAATAGAAAGTTTTTAATCCTTATAAACACTATTACAGGCTAAATTCCATTTCATGTTGCAAATTTTTCAAAAGTAAGATAAAGTTACCAATTGTAGACATAGTTTCCTGGTTTATAATCAAATATTACATTAGTCCCATAATTGATATAAAGTTAACACACAGAATATAAATTAAAAAAATCATTTCTTGGTATTAAAGATGATAGAATTTTTAAATCAAGCATAAATTGTTATAAAACAAGGGGAGGTTGACATTAAATGAAAGAGACACCCATGTTAAATGAAGCATTTGTAAATCATTTTCTTTATTCATCACCCAAGTACTTATTGAAATTTATCTACTCTGATTCTGAGAATTTCTACATGGTTATTACACATTGGCTAAAAATCTCTTCATTTCCTTCCAATTAATGAAATTAGAGATGTTCAATATAATTTTATAGATGACAGAGTAAACATATATAATTCAATTTTCCTATTTTGCAAAGATTATTGTTAAATAGAGTTTCCTGGAGGTGCAAAAAAATCCTTTGATTGGCAGTAAGACTTCAATGAGGAAATATGAACAGTCTTGATCACACTGGGTAAGATTAGGAAGTGGCTAAAATTCTTAAGGCCTCATTCATTGGGTGGAAATTCAGTTCAGAATTATAGACACTTTCATCAAGAGATCTAGGTAGTAACACAATAGATGGGGCAGAGTACATTGTGATTATTGTACTGAAAGCTTTTAGGCTTCCAGAATTACACCCAAATGGTGGCACACGGTTAGGTGGTATTTTCAATCTGTTTCAAGTTATTTAAAAACTGATTACATTAGAAGACCAATTCCACAATCAGCACATGTACAATTATTAGGAAGGCCATAATTGATAGAATGTATAGTAAATAGGTCTGTGTGCAATTCACATAGTCCAATAAATCATACTCTATATGGTTGAGTTATAACATAATACCTCTTGCTAAATTGTCATTGAGGGTAGATCTCTACAAGGTCCATGACATTTGAATAGATACAATATAAAGTCACAGTGTTATGTGTAAAGTCATTTGTAAGGCTTTGTGTCTCTGTTTGACAATAAAAAATCTCAAAGCATATCTTCCCCAGTGTATAATCTGATGGCATAATTTAAAGGAGCATTAATTAGGCACTTATCATTTGATTCTGAGAAATTATGTTCAGAATTTTAAGAAGACTCCAAGTCTGGGACAGGGAAAGTATTTGAATGCCTATTTTAATTTAGGTATGTGATGTTTTTACTTCTGAACTCATTATAATAAAATTATTTTTTACAATAATAAAAAACGAATGCCAAAATATATTGCCCTTAGTAACAGTTTATTATTGATCTACATTCATGGTATATAAACTTATATATCATATATATATATATATTCTGTTTTTTGAAATCTTTTATGAATTTGGTGGCTAAATCAAGAAACATTAAGAAAGTTTACATCTTATATAAAGCATTGTTTGGTGTATGAGAATACAGCACTGAACAAAGTGAACATACTTTCTTTCATTGTGTAGCTTACATTTAAGCATAAAATAAAGCAATAAAATCATATTAAAATATGTCAAAATATTAATATATCTCATGGGAAAGTAGAATTAACTCTTCCTAAGAATGAGTCTCCTATTTAGTTATTCAATACAAAATGTTTAGCCCTGAAGTTATATACCCATAAGTCAGAGTCGACAGATTCACTATTCTGTATGCATAGATTTATGCATATGTGTATAATAATAATAACCAAAGAAAAGAGGCCATCAGTCTAAAAAGGGCCTGGGGGAGAGATGGGTGGAGTTAGAGTGAAGAAGTAGAAGCAATATAATATAATATTATATTTTACTTTAAGACATTAATTTAAAAGGCCTCCTAAAAAATGCAAAGCACAGAAAGAAAAAAAGTGATGTAAATGTCCTCTCTAAAAAAGAACTGGGAAAAAAAGATTTAGTTTTGTACCAGAGCAGTCTCAATTCCATCTATGCAAGAGCAACCCAGACAAGAGAATAGCAGACAGATGCCCACTGGAGTTACAAAATACCGGAATAATGGATTAGCAGCTGTGGCCATGGAGCAGAGAGCAAGGAGCAGGCTACATAAGTATCCAAGACTAAATGATGTCATCAATCCTGTGTTCTCATTACAGCCTTTCACAGTAATACATTACTGTGGCTGCTGAAAGTGGGTTAGAAACAGGACAGGGAACCAGAAAACAAGTATGGAGCCTTTTCCATCATGTTGAGGAGAGAGACGGTATTTTGGGTGGTAAAAGATAACAGTGGAGATCAGAAGCTAATTTTGGTATACTTTTCTTTTTTCATATGGGTCCAGAAAAAATTTCAGGTAGTTTTTATATGAGCCATAAAATAAAATAGACATCACAAACTTGGTGTTTCTTATTATAGAAAATCTGGTGTATAATGTTCTTTTTTCACATTAAAGATTCAATTTTCAGTACTGGCTCCTTAAATTACTCGCAATAATGCTCATTTTACTTCATTAGGTTGATTTTGATATTTAGGAAATACAGCTTTGTGTGTTGTTTATTATCATATATGTCTCTCAATTTTATCAAAGTTTTAAAATTTCCTTGTCATCTTAATATTACCTCCTTTACTACCCTTAAAATTACAATGGGTTTTTCTGTTGAGATTATGGATCATGTGTTCTCAGTTGTTAAACAATTATTTCTGAAAATATTTATTCTTTAATTTCTGATAATTTTTTTTATATTTTTGTGATGTATCTTCAAGTTTTCCTAAATTTGAAAGTTATTATTCTTTTCTATATTACAGTTCACATCACTTATTTTACACTTTAGTTTCTTTTACATAATAAGTTTGCATCTAGAATTTCCATCTATTTGCTTATAATGACGTATATACAGCTGTTTAGCATTCATCCTTTTGTATAAATTGTTTTCTCTGCCTGACATCTCTTCTCTTTAACATTTAAGTGGGAAGGTTGATCAGGGTTCATTTTCTGCTTCGCAGAGATTTTTCTTCTCTGTATTTTAAAGATTGTTTATTAAAAGGCCTCTACTATTTTTTTTAACCTCTTAGTTTTGCTTACCTTTTCTATTTTTCTTTCTTTCTTTCTTTCTTTCTTTCTTTCTTTCTTTCTTTCTTTCTTTCTTTCTGCTGGGAGCCTCTCATTTTAGTTTCCTCTTTGTCCTTTCCTCCTAGATTCTGGCTGTATTCTCTGATTTCTCTTAAAGGGGAGACTGAAAGTGAGTTTTAAGCATCCACGGGTGCCAGAATGTTGAAGCGCTTCAGAACATAGAGTGGAGAGCTCATCTGTGTGCAAAAGGCCCTTCCCAGTTTCAGCTACTATTTTTTTAATTCATGGGAAATAATTTCTCACCAAAAACTGCTTGACTTAGGAATTATCCTGGCTTAATTTCTACCTGACCCCTCATCTCTTCTTCCTGTTCTGTCTGCAAAGATGACAAAGTCATGCCAGCAATACATTTGTTGCCTCCTATTTGGGGGTGTGCATGTACCTCAATATCTCAGTTTGTTGTCAATGTCACATCATCTTTTCTGTTCTTTTCTCTTTTGTTTTTCCCTTCTATTTCTCATTTTTAGTCTACACCTTGGTGTTCTTTTTTTTTAAAAAAAAGTTAGATGATGTCATTTCGAAAGAATTCCAGAATAGATCAATTTTTATGAGTAGAAGGCTGTCCTATTTTTGAAGTTACAGCCATGTTTTTGGCTTCTTAACTTATGTGCAAATAGTATTACTTGTCCTTCAGAATGTAGCACAAAGTGACTTTTGTATCTGAAATAAAGTGAAGTCTGTCAAGCTGGCTAGATAGATACTGAAGCTGGGAAAGTAGAAATAGATATAGATGTGTGGTTAGAAAACTTGTCAGAATGAACTTAGATAAATGTCTGAAGAACCAAATCAGTCTCTAATCTGTGCACACTTACAGAAGCTGAAGCTAAACCTTTATATTGGTTTATAAAGTCAGCACTACCTCTACCATAACAAAAATTCCTTACTTTCATGTAACAACATATTACATATTGTTTTCACTTTTTCCCTTCTGTCTTTGTCACTTTGTCAAAAATACCTAAACAACATTATATAAAGGGGAAAAGATGGTTTGGTTTTCACAGATGGATTCAGGGGTTGTATTACATCATGGTGGAGCAGGTGTGGATGATTTGAACAGCTAGAACACGGCAGCCAAGAAACAGAGAGAACACCTACACTGCACCCTTCTTCCTTTTGTTCTTTCATTCTATCATCCTTCCCCAGCTTGTGACTGAAGCACTCTACACTTAGGGAAGGTGTTCTTTTTTACCCTATTCTTTATAGAGATAAACTGTACAGACAAACCCAGAGGTGTGCTTCATTAATCTACTGGTAAACTTTAAATCCTATCAAGTTTGAAAATCAAGATTTATCTCCCATTATGCCAATGAAATGATAAACATTGAACTAGCATTTCCACAAGTAATAAATATAGTTATTTAATGAAGCTGGGAAATGCCAGTTGTGACTTTCAAATAAGTGAGTATTATAAAACAGACCTGGACAGGCAAGAAAAGTGTTGGTATCGATCAGAGGCAATGAAAGACCATGATTATAATTATAGAATATTTATCATTTCAGAAATCATCTAATTGCAGAGTTTGGAGACCAGTTATGATGACTAACCACAAAGCCAGTAAGATGGTTCAGCCCATAAAGGCATTTACCTTCAATCCTGAATAACTACATTCTATTATTGGGATCTACTTGGTGTAAGAAGATAATAAACTCCTAGACGTTTCCCTCTGACCTACATAGACATACTGTAGTGTGCGTATAAAATTTTAAAACCAAAAACACACTAACAACTTGGTACACAGTCAAATGTGGGCTCCTAAAGGGCGTCATTGGAAAAGAAGTAGACAAGGTACTGACCCGTCAATGGTGTCAGTCTTCGCAAATGGCAATCAACCTGTAAATAACTTAAAACTACTAAGAATCTCATTTACATGTGTTACATGCCCTACATCAGAATATCCAGAGCACTGTGGGAGTTTGGAGGTCTAGCAATTCTTTGATTTATTTTCTATGCTGTGATACAGCATTTACTACATAACATAAGACCAAAGCAGTTCTAATTTTAATTGGTTATCTGCTTTGAGGTTTCTTTGTTTGCACATAATCTTTTGTGCCTTGGAAATAATTCTTAAGGATATAAACGAGAGTATTGTCTTTCACTTAATGCTGATGCTGGAAGTCAGAAAGCCACTGCACAGTTTCTGCTGCACACCAGAAGCCCTCTTAGAAGTAATTACTTTACTGGATTTACAAGAGGAGAATTTACACTAATCTAAAAATAGAGGGATTGTCCCCACCCAATCAATCAATCTTTACATTTAAAATCGCCACCCTAAAAATAAAGAATAACATTATTTACACTTGAAAAAGAACTTTGGAAAAATTTAATCACAACAGCACATTTATCCTTTAATTGGGCTTCATCAACTTACCAAATAATTATACTGGCTCTGTATTGTAATGTCAATCTTCTATAATATATGGGCTGTGTTGCATACATATTAATTATGATGTATATCTGTTAATTTGAGTGGTTCAGAAGGATAAGAATTTGTTTATTTAACAAGCCCAATCTTACTTTGTTAAAATCTCAAACTGTTTATGGTTTATTGCAGTTGCCTGTATCAATATCTAACTAAAAATTAAATTGGAGTGAATTCTACTCAAAATTAATAGAAAAATGCAATATTTCACCTAGATATGTACTCATTTATTCTGGATGAAAATTGGCTTCTGGGTCTCTAAGATTTTGAAATTAAAGCATGGAGAGAGAACACCCACATTTGTGTGTCTGATCTAGAATTAGATGCTAATTTACTGGTTATCCTATTAAAGGTCAAAAAGACTGTGAATCTATAAATAAATCTGATTACCAGGGATGTTAAGGCTTTAAGCATTTTAGCTTCCACTCTTTTTACTAACAGAATTTATCTATAATCCTTGCAGCCTCACAGCTTTGCAGATGTCTAATTTTATCTATTTAAGTTTGCTCTTCAAAAATATTTAAGAAATATAATGGCATGTATATAAGGGCATTAACTAGCTGACGTGGTTAAAGAGGAAAAGTGCTGAGGTCAACTGCACAATACAAAGTGCAGAGACCAATGCCAAAACCAGTCCAGGCAGCATGCAGATGGAAATTATTAGTACCTAGGGTTAAGTCACTTGGCTCCACAAATCCTACTTTTCATCCCTTTAACCTTGGAGAGTCCTTTGTTCCAAATATCTCACAATATATATAGAATACTACCCTGTCAGAGCTTAAAATTTTGGGCAAACATACTGTTTTATAAGGTTATTTATTTAAATCTGTAGAGGAATTAGTCCTTATATTTAGAAAACCTGAACCTGTTAGGTTACATCTACATAAGATAAAGGGCTTCTTAAGAAAGCATTTAATATTGTAAAGGGCTCAGTCTCCTCATTCCATTAGGTCTGCTTACTGAGTCTAAAAGGCACATGCTTCATTAAGTTACTTAAAGGTCTGAGTTCAAAGCAATTGCACATCTTTTAACTTCTGATTGTCATTTGCACTTAATTTGTGAGCAGAGTAAAGTAACATTTCAATTATCCAAGTAGATGTAAACATCAGACAGTAAAGTAAAGATGTCTGACATCAATAAGTTTACTCATGTTGATTTCAGTGTTGATACATGATAATCATCAAACTGAATGAAGAAAGCTATAAAGAAAAAATAATTGATGGAGAAATGTTTGCTCTTATCCTCAGAGAACAACATTAAATATATGGACCTTTTTCAAAGAACTACGTAAAATCTTAAATGGTTAAAAGGTCACTAGAAATTAAGGAAGAAGTACATGGTGATTAGATTAAAATATAATTTGATAACAAGTAGCTTCTACATCAGACACTTTGGAATGCTTTTAGGGAGAAAGTCCCTTCTTGTGGAATGAAAGACATGACAGGCAGTAAGACAGAAAAAGCCTCAAACCATGACTTTTGCCCATTAGCAGTTTAACACTAACTCATTATCAAGATGCCCATCTTAAATTATGTATACATGGTTAAGCAAAAATTGAATTGAAGAGAGCTTGCTGAATTAGCCTTTCTGTTTCCATGGATACAAATGCTGTGTTGGATTTATTTGGAGCCTGGTTTTAAAATGGAAAACTACAGTACATTAATATCCCAGGAAGCTCAAAACAATATATCTCAAAGATGTTTTAAACTTATCGGGTGTTTGAGTAGAACCACGGAAAGCTGCATAGCTCATGTGGGGCGCTTTTGATTTCCACTGTATTCCTTTGCCAGTTTGATTTCCTCTTGACACCCTTACATCCTCTCAATTTCAGTAGAACGACTCTACAGTAAGGAGTTGAGTTTGTTTTTAATTTAGCTTTGCATTCTTACCACAAGAGACAGGTGTCAGATTTTATTTAATAATAATATTTTACTGTATAGAAAATAAAAGTTATTTTCTTTTATGACTTATAACAAAAGCATGGGCTATAGTGCTAGACTAACAGGTATTAGAATCCTGACTTCAATAATTAACTTGCACCAATCCCATGTGACAGTTTCTTCATAAACTAGAAAAAAAAAAGACCCAACTGAGGAAAATATTGTCATTAAAAAATAGTACAATTAATGGAAACTACTTGGAGCAGTATCAACACAGTGACAAATCAGCTTTACTGTTGTTTTTTCCTAGACACTCTAGGAGACACTCTGGCTTAGGTATTAAGCACCACTTACTTCAGAAACTATGAGCCTTAAGAGATAAGAACCTTACATTGATTTCAAATGACACTATGAATCTTAGGTGATATGAGCCTTATATTGATTGACTTGAGGTCTTGGGACTTTTCTCAATCTACTACGCCACCTTATTCTATGTACATGGCAAAGATCCCTCAAATCAACCTCTGAAATTTTTGGAGAATATTTTTGTATTTAGTGTAGGCACTTGATTTATTGCAGAAGATAGATCCTTCAAATTTAGTACAATATTGAGAGGAATTTGCCTACAATGAATTTTATTTTAAAGGGAAGTCAATAGATTTTCTTGGTATGCCCAAATCTTACAATTGAATTTTTAATTTGGCTGTAAACATCTAGTTTTGTTAAATCAAATAAAGTTCAGGTATTTTTCAGGAGTAATTGATGGTCCCAGTGAGTTTCCCAAAAGTCCTCTTTGATTGACTCCATCCCATGACTAAAAGGAAGGCAGTGATTTATTATCATGTGTTATTGAGAACAATAATCTATATCAAAATAAGGTACAATGTTTTTTTAAAAGATAGATTGAATTTCATGATTAATCAGTTCTTTTCTTGCATGCATTATATATTAAGAAGGAACAACTACAATATTTTTCCATAAAAACACACCAAAGCAGAACTAATTAGTGACTGAAAACACACAAGTAAAAAGTATCCACTTATTACTACATATAAAATTTTTCATTACACAATTCAGATTAAACACATGAAAACAGAAATTCTACATAAAGAAGGGGGCACAACTGATAGAGGATAGAAATTTTGCCAATGGAGTATTGCGAAGTCACTTCACATTAGTTATATAAAATAAATTAGCTCTACTTAATGTGAGGAGAGCTTCTTTCATTGTTTTCCTTCTATAAAGTATGAGCACCAAATGTTAAACATTTTACTATTCTGAACTACAAAATAATAGTTAAAATCTACAGTCATTTATTAAATATAATTTCCTAAATGAATGATATTATTGAGGTCAAATTCTTTTATCATAATCAATATTGAATCAGTTTTGATTAGAAACTTTTCAATAGTAAATAGGAAACTACAAATAGGGAGCACATATCATAAAGGATATAAATCAAATCTTGAGCAATTGATTATTATGTGTGTATATGTATAATTATGAAGTCAATTATTTACATTGAACAATTGAAGTATTTTATAAATGAATGGTACGCTACTGTGAGTGTCAAATCCATTTTATAACACTAAGATCCAACTTATGTATTTCACTTTTACTTTTATTTGCAATATTTTCAAAGACTATTGACATTCACTGTCTGACTGAAATAGATTGACAACTGGAACAGTCAAGGGACTCCATCTATCTCTAATGATTCACACAAAAGTGGTAACTTATAAAATATCAGAGAGTCTTATCCACTAACTAATGGAAACACATGCAAAAACCCATCACCAAACAATGGGTCTACTTTGGGGAATCCTGCTGAAGAGAGGGAGGAAGGACTGTAGAAGTCAGAGCGGTGAAAGACATCACAAAACAAAAATACATAACTAACCTGGCTCATAGGAACTCACAGAAATTGAACCAAAAACCTGGGAACTTGCATGAGACCAACTTAGGCCCTCTACGTACATGTGACAGTTGTGCAGTTTGGTCTACATGTGGGACTTTGGCATTGGGAGCTCAGGCTGGCTTTGGGTGGCTCTTGCAAACCTATTTCTCATATTGGATTACTTTGCCCAGCCTTAATGCAAGGGGAGTTACCTAGTATTTCAGCAAATTTGATATGACAGGTTTTGTTGGTACACATTAGAGGCTTGTTTCTTTGTGAACAGAAATAGAGGAGTAGTGGATGGGGGTGAGGTAGAAGGGAGGTGGGGGGGATGGGAGGAGAGGGGGAAGGGGAGAACTGCATTCATGAAGTTAAATTAAATAAATAAATAAAACTGATGACAAACTTTTCAATCTTAGATGTTGTTATGGAAATATAGTTTTGTTCAAATATATTGTTGTATCAAAATTTGTAACTACATAATTTTAGTGGTTTGCTGTGTTTTAAACCTCAGTTTTGCTTTCAATCCAGATGATATTAATGGTTACGACACTCAGAAACAAAAACTCTTGGGAGGTAACAGAAAACACTTAGGAATAAGTTTAATTGGCCAAAACACTGTCTGTTAGTAATAAAACAAGCAAATTTTGCTTGCTGAATCTTAAACTTCCCCTTACTTTAGAGTTTACCACATTGAAGACCTTCATGGTCCTTGAAAAAAAAAAGAGAGAGAGAAGTCATTTAAAATAGACCATTTAAAAATCCTTACAGCATTTTATCCATAACATGAAAAAATATTGAGCTGCTTATAAGGTGTTCCATTTGCAAAAATATATTTATAACTTAAGCGAAATAAATAATTCATACCTCACCAAGTGAGTAATAACGTCTTGGGATCTGGGAATCCGGATAGATGTTTTCTAGGTACCAAGAAAAAGGCTTACACTTCAGATTTTCCCTTAGTGTTTTTCTGACTGACACATCTCCATAATCCACTTTGACAACACCTGGAATGTTTCAGAAAAACACAAATCAGTTAGGGCTATTTTAACACTATTTCAATCTGTTTATTTAACTATTAGTTTTCTTTACAATTCTACAAAACTCAAACACATGTACAAATTGCCACTAGCTGACTTCCTCAGCATCATCTGATTAGTACACTCAATAAATATAAAAATGCCTCTTTTATTGCTTATGACTTTTGAAATGCAAATGTTTGCTGCATAGTACTTGCAATTCTTGGACTAAAAAGAGTCATCAGCTAAATATAAACTGGTGTTAATTTAGTATCTAATAAGCAAAACTTAACTCAACTATGTAATGCATCTGTTTATACTTAATGAAAACTTCATTGCTTTGCTAATGCTCATATTTCCCTATAGAGTCATTTATTCTCCATCAGAAAAGTTTATAGGAAATTTATGTAAATATGATCTTCATAATGGACTGAACATATGCTCTATTTTTCTTCTTGTACTTCTATCTGAGGTTAACACAGACTGTCTTCATTATTTATTGATTTTATCCTACGTTATGAGCCATCAAACATCACCTCAAGGCCTTGGAAATATTAATAAATGAATAAACGTTAAGAGATCAGAAGAAAAATGGACAGGAACCTATTTCACCTGTTTATGTTTAAAATGTATAGCTTTATTTCAGATGACACTAACCATTTCATTGGTTGTCAAAAAAATATGTTTTCTTTTAGAAACAGAAACAATACAATGAATTTCTATGTAAACCATACAACAGCAACTTGATTTCCTCAGTATTTTTCATATTAAAAACAGCATTTGACTGAAATGACTAAATAACTGCGTCAAGACAGCAATTTTATTGCATATTCTGTAAATATACCAATAACTAACTCATTTTCTTAAAACCAGTGACTATCAGATGCTAATACACACACACAAAGAGACACACAAATACTAGGATTTAGGCTATTGTATCACAACAAAGACTCAAAGCCCATGAGCCACCAAAAAGGAAGCAACAATTGCTTAGGCATCCAGTGTCTGTGACAAACCCCATCACCAGGTAACAGTTTTCAAAATGACTACATTCCTAACTCCATTATCCATGAGCTATGTATCCTGCGTCTCCTGAGAATCTGGTTTATTTCAAAATTAAACACCAAAGTATTGTTGTAGATCACTCTGATGACACTCCAGCATCAAAAGCAATTCCTTCTAAAAGAAATATTGATTATTTAAACTTCTCTCTGGATAGAAAACTTTATTTTTTAAGAGACAGTATCTCTCTTAACATCTTTTTATCCAGAACATCCAATATGTAAGATAACCTTGAAATAATGAGATTCAGAAATGTCACATTTCAATAAAAATTATCAGGGAAAGAATCATGTATTGTAGTAAGAGTTATAATGGATAAAATTACATAAAACATAGCTTTAAAGTTTATAAAGTAATGCCATAAGTCTAAAAAGAAAACACTGAACCCTCCCAGGCTTCAATTCTTTAACAATTTAAGTGTTCTGGGTTCATTTCTGTGGTAGATAAAACTAACTAAAATTACTAATTTAATATCCTCTCTCATTTTTCAAAATTATGATTGAGTAGTACTGACTTCATGATTAATTTTCCTGAAAAAATGTTTCATTAGTGGTTTTGTGACTAAATATTATGCTTGAAGATTTATTTGCATATCACTTTAGAAAAATTAGAAGCAATACAAATGCTCACACTGGATTGGATAAGGAGTGGAAAACAAGAAATTATTAGTCAAAATACCATCCTTTGAAATTGGCTTTGTCTTGAACAATTAGGTTAAATTAACTTCAGAAATAGATATTACTGTGGCTTATCTCAATAATATGGTAAGATAGCTTCCTCCATTACAGCAGTTCTCTACCTATGGGTTACAACCCCTTCACTAGACCCCTATCTCCAAAAATATTTACAGTTATGAAGTAGCAATGAAAAAAATTTTTATTGGGGTTACCACAACCTGGACATGTGCATTAAAGGGTGCTGTGGGACAATAGTCTTGTACCCTGTAAAGATTTGGTACTTGTATTTTAATAAAACACTGATTGTCCAGTAGCCAGGCAGGAAATACAGGTGGGACAACCAGGTAGGAAGTAGAGGTGGGATGAGGAGAACAGGAGAAGTCTGGGAAGATAAGAGAGTCATCTGTAGTCATCAACCATTTGCAGAAGCAAGATGAGAATGCCTCAGTGAAATAGGTACCAAGCCATGTGGCTAACATAGACAAGAATAATGGGCTAATTTAAGATGTAAGGAAGAGTTATTAAGAAGCCTGAGATAATAGGCCAACCAGTTTATGATTAATGTAAACCTCTGTGTGCTTCTTTGGGACTGAATAGCTGCGGGTTGAAGCAGGACAGAAACTTCCAGAAAGAAATGGTGCCAACCTGGACAACTAAATCCACTTAAAACCTGTGAGAGTTTGAGAAGTAATTCTAGAAAGAAAAAGAACAGAGTTAAGCATAGCTTCTTGGTAGCCGCATTTTCTCAGGTGAGCTCTGTTTGTTAGAGGAAAGTGTGTCTCAATTAAGATAGGCTTCCTGACTCAGCTTTAGCTGCAAAAACCTTGCAGTTCTTTTAAGAGAACCTATCAGCAAACACTTAAATGGTGTTCATGAACAGCTGACAGCATGCTTCTTGGTGGTAGCAGGGCCCTTGAAATGTCATAGAGTTGCAGCAATATCATGCCTTCAGCCAGGCCCTCTGCCATGAGGCTAGACTCTCAGAAAGTTAAGGAATGGAGTGGATCCAGCCATCAAAGCCATGGCTTTAATCCTAGCCATATAACGTAGCAAATTAAAGACTCATGTGGTCAGAAAAAGAAAGATATACAGTAAAAATAGATTCAGACAAAAGAAACCTCTAAACGGTTTAGAGTGTATTTTTTTAAAAAATATATATATATATGTAGGCTTAGTAGAGAAAAGAAAAAAGGATAAAGTCCTCAGAATAAAAATCAATAAAAAAAGAGAGTAGTTGGGTGTGGTGGCACACACCTTTAATACGAACACTTGGGAGGCAGAAGAATGTGAATTTCTGTGAGTTCAAGGACAACCTGGTCTACAGAGTAAGTGCCAAGACAGACAAAGACACTCAGAGAAACCTAGCCTCAAAAATCCAAAAAAAAAAAAAAATTAGTAGAAATAGAGTTTAAAATAAAGCCATGAAAAGATAGAAAATACACAGAGTCTATATACTGTATGTTGTTGTGTTGTGTTTAAATTGAATGCTGAGTTCTCAGTATTCCTCATTGTCCTCTATGTTCAGCTAGTCCGGATTTATCCCATGCTTTTTCAGACCCAGGCCAGCTGGCCTTGGTGAGTTCCCGATAGAACATCCCCATTGTCTCATTGTGTGGGTGCACCCCTCGCGGTCCTGAGTTCCAACAATCGCAGTGGGTTTTTGATCCTACTGCACGTACTGGCTTTGGGGGAGCCTAGGCAGTTTGGATGCTCACCTTAGGAGACCTGGATAGAGGTGGGAGGTCCTTGAGCTTCCCACAGGTCAGGGAACCCTGAGTGCTCTTCGAGCAGATGAGGGAGGGGAACTTGATCGGGGGAGGGGGAGGGAAATGGGAGGCGGTTGCGGGGAGGAAGCAGAAATCCTTAATAAATAAATAAATTTAAAAATAAATAAATAAATAAATTGAATGCTGAGAAAGGAGCAACAGCTGCTAAAAGACATTGGATTATAAATGTGGTTTGATTAATCCAACATATGCATTTTGAAAATGCCTTTACTTCAAAATTAAAGTCAAAAGTTATGTTACTTTGGAGAAAAGTTTTTGTTTTTGTTTCCACAGGAAATGAGAAGCTGTGGATTCATTTTGGGTTAAGAAAAATCAGGTGTGATCAAGGAAGACCCCTCCCACACACACAAACAATCTTACATAGAAGCAGATGGCCCAGATGATCCAACATTTCAAAGGAAAAAGCAGAAAGGTTGAGAACCACTGCTCTGCAGACTTATATTCTACTTAGAAATGAAATACTGTATAAAAATCAGCATGAGCCAGCAGACACTACATCTTCACATTCTGAGAGCCTTATAGTTAGGTTGGGCATCTTAATGTTTAGAATCAATAAACCATTGGAGATAAGGAAATGTATTATTCTTGGTCATAAAGAGTGAAGACTGGCAATAAACCTCTCCAGCTCTGAATTCCTCTACTGCAGGGACAATAGAGGCCTTGTATCCACTGGTGAAACTACAAGATAGCAGGATGTTGAGCATTTCCTTAAGTGTCTTTCAGCCATTTTAGATTCATTTTTTGAGAGTTCTCTGTTTAGGTTTATAGCCCATTTTTTATTGGATTACTTGTTCTTTTAACGACCAATCTCTTGATTTCTTTGTATATTTTGGAGATCAGCACTCTGTCTGATGTGGGGTTGGTAAAGATCATTTTACAATCTGTAGGCTGATGTTTTGTCTTATTGACCACGTCCTTTGCTTTACAGAAGCTTCTCAGTTTCAGGAGGTCTCATTTATTAATTGTTGCTCCTAGTGTCTGTGCTACTAATGTTACAGTTAGGAAGTGATCTCCAGTGCCAATGCTTTCTCTTCTATGAGGGTCATTATGGTTGGTTTTATGTTAAGATCTTTGATCCAGTTGGACTTGAGTTTGCGCATGGGGATAGATTTGGATCTATTTTTATTTTATTGATCATTTATTCGCTACTGTATGCTCTTAAGATAACACATTTAATGAACAACAAATCAAATACCATTTCCCAACTCAAAAAGTTTTAGTGATTTTTCTAGAACAATAATTGAACATCTCTTATCAACACTTGAAACGTCATTATGAAAAGTCTCTTGTCTACTTCACTAAATTCATCATTGGAAGTATACTACATTTAATTTTGTGTTTAGTTCTCTTCAGAAGTGTCCAGCTTGCTCCCAAACCTAAGTTTTATAATTATCTTTTTTTCTCTCTGGAATATAGATCTGGGACTTTTGCATTGTTTTCTACCTGGTGCACGTCTTTGCTCAAATTTCACTTTTCCAAGTTAACCTTCATTCATTTATTTTTTAAAATGGGTCACTCCCTTTCATCATTCTTGTTAATATTTTGTACCCTTGTCTTGTTCAGCTTTTCCCATTATGCTCATTAAGACTTAATATTATAATACTTCTTCATTTGATCAGTGCCAATAAGCATTTTGGGTACAATATTTCATCTATTAATGCCAAAAGTACCACATTATTAATATGTTACAGGGGTACTGTGAATACTATACATTGCCTGAAAAATGCCTAATATGGTAACCAATATATAATACTTACATATGGGTACTAATATTAGTGTCTTTTACATGTTTAACATCTAACCTGTCCTCTGTAATAAGCATGTGTTTTCTTTGAGAAACTAGTCCTCCTTTATTTTTAATTTGTGTGAGAAAAAATTCCTTTCTCTCCATGCCTTTTTACCCTCATATAGGTACACAGAATTAAATTACATCATCAGCCAATCTTGTTAAAAATGTACTGTTAGTTCAGTTCAGACCTGCATGTGTGCATTTCCTGCATGTTTGCATTTCTTACAAGCTCTCAGAGCACTTTTTTTTTTCTGGGTAAAATTTAAGTGGTACTTAAGGCAATCAAGACATACCATTTTTCAAATTACATACAACCAGAGCTTGATTAGCTCAGCAAAGGCCCTCTGACACACTCAAACAAAACTAATTAACTAAATAAATAAATAGAAAAGGAAAAAAAAGTATACTTTAGGAAAAGTTCCTGGGATTACTAGGAAGCTGAAGTTCTATTTTCCCTGGATTGGTAACTGTAAAGAGAAGCTAATCCTGGAGATTCAGAGATTATTACATAAGTCTCAGATAGTAGCATCCACGTAGGAGTAAGAAAAATCAACACACACCTCTGTGGAGGCCCAGAAATGTGAGCCTCTTTCCCTGTTGACCAAAGGTCAAAGAGTTAGAATTTACCTTTAGTTCCTTCAAGGTTATTTTGCTTCTACCTCAAATAAAGTTCCCACCTAGAGGTAGGTCGGAGAGTTCTGCTTTCTTAAGGTTATTGTCAACAGGTGTGGCTAATAGCCAGACCTTGTACTCCAGGAATAGAGAAGTAGCTTGTCCCTACCTCAAACAAGAGTTTTAGGAACTAAGTTCCAGTTCCCTTTATGGAGATAACTTTTTTTTGTATTCCACCAAGGGAGTGGTTTGACTACAGAATATTTTGGTTTATTGTGTGAGTGTGACTTGTTTTGTTCTAGCAACAGAATGTTTAACTATGACTGTAACCTGCAATCTTCAATTGGTTTGTTCATTTCCTTATGTCATGCTAATGTAATCTTTTGTCTTACTCCTACCTTTTGGGGTCAGGGATATTTTAAGCAGTTGAAAATTAAATGTGGGTGAATTTTCAGTACTCACTGGAATTCCTTCCTGATACTACCCTATGTTTCTCCATTTTATTATTTCCATTTGCACCTTCATATTCTTTACTGTATTTCTAAATTCCCATGCATGTACCTTGGTGAGAGGTATTTTTGATGAGGCTGGTTCGTGACATACCTCCACAATTATATCTATCTAGCCTTCATATACATACATATGTATAGATGAGAAATAAAAGTGGAGAGGGGAGGAGGTGAGGAGATAGGAATGGAGGAGAAAAGAGAGGAAGAGAGGGGAAGGAGAAGAGGAAGGGGAGAAGTTATACTGCTTATGGAGATTAATTGCATTCTACTGAAAAAGATATGAAGAAATTAGCACAGGACAAAAAAACACGTTATGTGAAAATTTTCTAATAAGAATAATTCAAGGGAGAGGAGATTTTATGGATTATGTTTTAATGAGTTAAAAAAACTTTTCAAAGAAAATTTATAGAACTTGCCATGTTTTATGGCAAATCTTCCAATGAGGTTTTGAGGAATTCTGAAAAGAATTTGACAATGAGTTAAAAATTGAGTTAAAGAACTATTTTAATTAATGAGATATTTTCATACTTTATTAATAGTAAATGATAACACATAGTTGGGCATTTAATCTTTTTTACATTTTGAAATTATTTTCTAATTATATGATTTCCCCTTCCTTTTCCTTCTAATTCCTGATGTGTACCATCCTTGCTGTAATGGTCTGCTCTGTTCCTTTAAGACACAAGCCACATCTATTTCCTCCCCCTGTCCATGGAGGCAAGCTGATCTTCAGCTTCCAGCCTGAGTCCCTTCTTTTCCATCTCCCTCTTAAAGAGGCAACTTTTGTCTCTCCCTTCTCCCCATTTCTCCTCTTTCCTCTTTCATCTCTCTCTCTCTCTCTCTCTCTCTCTCTCTTTCTCTCTCTTTCTTTGCTCATGTAATCAATGTGATAAAGCCTTTGCATATCACAGTGTTCTTCAATGCCATAAAATAACACAAACTTAAGAGAACCGCTATGAATGTAATCAGTGTTGTAACGCCTTTTCATGTCACAGTCATCTTCAAGTGCATAAAAGAAGACATTCTGGAGAGAAATCCTATGAACGTAATTAGTGTAGTAAAGGCTTTGTATGTCGTGGTCATCTTTTGATGAATAAAAGAGCACATACTTGACAAAAACCTTATGAATATATTCAGTGTGGTAAAGTCTTTGCAAGTTACAACAGTCTCCATAGACATATGAGAACCCACACTGGAGAGAAAAACTTGTAACTAATCAGTGTGGTAAAACCTTTTCACACAGTAGTTACCTTCAGATGCATACAGGAACACTTACTGGAGAGAAACCCTATGTATGTAATCAATAAGGTGAAGCTTTTGCAAATCAGAGCCATCTTCAAATGCATGAAAGAACACATGCCGTAAATAAACTCATGAATGTAATCAGTGTGGTAAATCCTTTGCGTATCTCAATGGTCTTTGGAGGCATAAAAGAAGGGACTCAGGCTGGAAGCTGAAGAGCAACTTGCCTAGGCAGATAGGGGATGGAGTGAGCATGGCTTGTCACTTAAAGGGACAGAGAAACCATTACACTTATGGTTTTTCAAATGTATGTTCACACACATATTTACTCTCAAACACAAATACATCCTGCTCAGTCTATATAATGTTACTTTTATATGTAGATAATTTCAGGTCTGATGCTGTGGTGTTGGATAATCAGTTAGAGGTCTTTCTGTCAGGAGATGTTTTCTCCCACTCTCATCACTCCTAAGGTATCTATAGTTCTTTGTCTCAGGCTAGGGACCCGTGAGATTTCTTATTTTCATTTTCATTTCCATTGGTTGTCCTATTTGAGGTCATGTTGGATTGAGACGGCATGAGTGTAGCATCCCCAATTAATTTTATGAGACACAGTAAATCTGTTGTGCTATGTTGACAAAGGAATAACTAAGATTTGTGTTATTTGAAATATCAATGCAAATCAAAGAAAAGAAACTATACCTTGTCAATTCTTGACTATATTGAAAAACTATAAGATGTAGAAACTTAGCAATGGAAATCAGATTCACAATATTTAGAAATTTTATGCAAATGAAAAATTTAAAATAATTAATTAATTTTATTAATTTATTAATTAGTATATATTGTTTTTTTTAGAAACTAATTTGTTTAGGTTTCATCTTTCTTTGTCTTATATTGGGCATATTATACTGAGCAAATTATATGACATCCAAAGTCCTTGATACCTACTATATTAAGTCCCATGAAACTGGCCTGTTCTTCTGAGTATTATAATTGTGAAGTGATGGAGGAAGGTCATTGGCTAATAATGGACCTGCCTTGGCCCATTTTATTGGTTAGAACATAGGTAGGTGGAGTAAACAGAACAGAATGTTGCGAGGAAGAGGAAAAGAGGAAGTGAGCTCAGACTCCACAGCTCTCCTCTCGGGAGCAGACACCTCAGAGAGAGGCCATGCTCCCTGCTCCCGGGAAGATGCATGTGATGAAGCTCCGACCCAGGATGGATGTAGACTAGAATCTTCCCAGTAAGACCAGTGCTACACAGATGATAAGAAATGGGCTAGTCCAGGTGCGAGAGTTAGCCTAGAAGAGGCTAGATAGAAATGGGCCAAGCAGTGTTTAAATGAATACAGTTTGTTGTTGTTATTTCGGGCATAAGCTAGCCAAGCAGGCGGCCGGGGTGCTGGGAACGCAGCCCCGCTGCTCTTATTTCAACAGTGAAGAAGAAGTAAAACATGATCAATGCCTGTTAAAAGTATGCACTAACAATCAGCATTTGTGCTTGATGTTTTAACATGCATGTGAACTTCAAGAAACATATCATTTCCAACAGCAAAATAAACTTATTGCTCTGAGTTTGTGTACTGCTGTGGTAGATCAGATAAATGGTGTGGCAAATCAAGCATTCTGTTAGATCAGATGCCCTTTTGGTGAGACGTATGCCATACATCACATTCAAGACCTCTCAGAGTTGTATTCCTGCAGGCATCCTTTGCAGTCTCAATGCTGCAAAAAGTTTTCTTTAACCCCAAAATACTACTAAAAAGGAAGCTGAAGCTCCACTCCTTGTGCACATGCCTGTTCTCGCTACATCGTGCATCAGAGTGTTTTTGGCACATGTGCCACATTTAACAAAGAAAAGCACAAATTGCATAATCACAATCTCAATTAAGATACTATTATACTATGAACAGCAGGAATAAGATTTTTTCAATAACTGCTCATAAAGAGCATGTTGATTGTGCTCTAAGCAAACCATTGTAAAAATTTATTCTTGCCTCTATTGTCAACCAATTTTTCCCATCTGTCGTAAGCTGCTAAAAATGAGTGAGCTGGAAAAGGCTACAGAAGAATCGTTAGTCACCCTGGGGACCCTGTACACTGCTGCTATGGTACAATCAGTGACAGCAATTTCAATAAGCAATAGCTTGACTTATCCTTTCTGTGAAGGGTAGAGTGACACTTTGCTCTTGGGTTTTCCACACAGCGTTTGTCTTTTTCTAGCACTGCTAAAGAATTGTTACAGAGATCAAAGCAAAGTTTATTTATTGTATATATCAGATTCAGTTCTCAAATCAGACTCCACACTGCTTGGTAAGAGAATATCTCAGCAGTTCCTAAGTAAAGTCAATATCCAGTCAGGTTGATTTCAATGTCCAACTGTGCATCAGCATCACCACTGTGACACAAAATTAATCTTCTACATAATACTCTATAACTTTATCCCATATTTCTTTCTCTCTTTTTAAAGAGCTTAATAATTTTCTCAATATGCCATTTGTCTAGGACTATACTCCCATGTAATGTGACAAATCTTTTGTGTACAAAGAGGGCATTTGAAAGAAAGGAAATATGTGTGTATAGAATAGTCTTTGTTTGGGTAAAACTTGATTTGTCTAAAGGAAATGAAGAAATTTAGAATAACATAGCTAGGATATCTAAATACATAGATGCTGAATAGCACCAAGAGTGATCTGCAAAATTCATGAATTTTTAAGTGTTGATTTTCACCTTCTTACATTATTTTTCCTGTTCTCTGACATTGCCTGTTGCAAAAGGCTAATATATCAAAATCATTGGTCAGAAGATGAAAAGGGCAGGTGTTAGAAAATTTCAATGCAGCAAAAGTCAATCATTAAAGTCATTATTAAATCACAAATTGCATTGAAATTCTAATTATTTGTGTTATTAGTGACCTTTTGCAGATGAAAGATTTAAGGCTCAGAGATGAAAGTGCATATAAAAATACCTGTGACTCCTGATTCTAGGAAAGTACTTTGTGTTTTTCTTTCTTCTTATACATTTTCACTGTTAATAATTTCTGTAAGTTTCCTAGTGGAGTTTTGGGATATTTCGTGTATGCTATATCATCTAAAATGGGGATAACTTAACTTTCTGTTTTTGTGTTTTTATCGATTTAATTTCCTTTTCATATGTTGCTGCTCTGACTAATGCTTCGAGCACTATATTGAAAAGAATTTGGGATAGTAGACAGCGCTATTTTATTCCTGTTTTTGATAGGATTGTCTTATTTTTCTCTGTTAAGTATGATGCTAGAAAAAGTTCTCTCTCTCTTTCTCTCTCTTTCTCTCTCTCTCTCACATACACACACACACACACACACACACAATCTGCTCAATATGTAATACCATTATTTCTATGCGTGCTTTCAGGGCTGACCATTCTGTATTGGATAATCAATTGGTGTTCTTTCAGTAAGGGAACACTATTTTTACTGCTTTAAATACTTCTTAAGCCCAATCATTAAATTTTCTTTCATATTAGCATGTCTATTTGGTGTCATCCTTGTTCACTTCAAGTTTAGCAATGATCCATGAGTCTTATAATGAGGAATTATGTTGCAATTATACCAGTTGGAACTAGGTTTCTCAACTGTACATTTTGGTCATTTGTGGTTTTCTGTTTTCTCTCTGTGACACAAAAAACAAACAAACAAACAAAAAAACCCAAAAAACATTACCTTGATAATGGCTGAGGAGTACACTTATCTATGGGTATGAGGATAAATGTTTAGAACATAGTTAGAAATTATGCTAGCTTTAAAAAGTCGCAGTTGTAGGTTTTCCTTCTAGAACCATTATTTCATTAGACTGAGTCGTTAGTTAATACAAGCATGATTATCCTCTTATTGAATATGCCTCATATCCAGTTAAAGAGTTGCTGGTTCCTACAAGGTATGTATAACACTATTGTACCCTTAATATTATTGTGTCATGCTGGTTATTGTTATCTTTTGTAGCCTAATAGTTGGGCAGGACTTTTGGTTGTTTCTTTCTTAGGTAGCTTATGTGGTACCTTCTGGTACCATGGGAGTTAGTCTTCACAGAGCATACTTTAAGGTCTTATCTAGCTTGGATTCTTTTTTTTTTTTGTCTCCTATTTGAAGTTAATTGTATTTCAGCAATAGAGACTCACCTTTCATTTCTGAGAGGGGAACTAAGAACAACAACAAAAGCCTGTAGTGTCCCAGCAGTCTCTTGAACCAAAACTCGAAAAGGGATTTCTTGTACCTTGTTTTTGTGCTTATATTAGATAGTCTATGAGTCTTGGTGGAGCAAGGTCAGCCTAGATGCGAAATTCAGTTCAACTAATCACATATATTTATAAGCAGAATTACATGTATCATAGATATCTTTAAATATAGTTAGTACTGTAATTCCTTGCATTTCCCCTGTTCCATCCTCTTTTTTTTAAATTTATGCTTATTAGAAAAATTTTATCCTGATATTCCCTACTCTATTCCTCTTCCCTCAGGTTTCACAGTGATTCATATGTCCAAAAATTAAGGTCAGCAAATGACTAGTAGAACCTAAAAACACTAAAATGCTTCTGCATGTTTAAAAAAGAACAACCAGTCTATTGAAGAGAAAGCCCAGTCCACATTGGGAATGTGGAAAGAATCATTGGTAACTAAAAATCAGACAGAGAAATAAATTATAGAATATGTAATTTCTATAGCTCAATATGTAGGGCTCAAGAGATGGCTCATTGGTTAAGAGCCTGCTCTTCCAAAGGTTCTGAGTTCAATTCCCAGCAACCACATGGTGGCTCATAACCATCTGTAATAAGGTCTGGTGCCCTCTTCTGGCCTGCAGACATACATACAGATAGACTATTGTATACAAAAAAAATAAATAAGTATTTTAAAAAGTATGTAAATTCTGTAGCTCAAAAACAAAGACCAAAAAAACCCAACCAAATGTCCTATTTAAAAACAAGCTTAGAATCTGTACACAAGAAGAAATAAAAGTGGCTAAGAAGTAACTTAAAATAATATTCATTATTGCTAACAGTTAAGAAAATACAGACATAAAATAATTCTGAGGTTTAATTTTACTCCATCCAGAATTACTAATTTCAACAAAACAGCTGAAAAAGAATGAGAAGAATTGGGAGGAAGGGAAACCCTCATTCACTGTAGATTCCAAACTGGTTCAGACACTCTGGAAACAATTGTAGAAAAAAATTCTCAAAAAAGCAAAAAATCTACCATATGATCCAAGTCTCCCAGACTTTGGGATACGGCCCCAAATTGAACATACTACTGCACAGATCTTTGCTCTGCCATGTTCTCTGCTACTCTATTTATAAATCTAGTAAATGGACACAGCCTAAATATCCTTCAACTAAGAATAAATAATGAAGACATGATACATATAAAATGTGGAATACTTCTTCAGCTATAAAGGAAAATAGATGCAAGTTCAGTCTCTGGTACACAGCCAGTCTGAGGCCTGAGGAACAACAACCACAACAGCAAGTACTACAGCACTGAGAGAATAAAGTACAGTGTGTGACTTTGGACTGGGTAGTGGGGCTTTGGGGATGACACTAAGAGCTCGGCAATGAGTGTAAAAGCTGGCACATAAAAAAGAAGAATCTGTCAAACATATGAGACAGGGACCAGAGTGAAGAGACATCATAAGAGGAGGAGAAGGTAATTACAGACTATCCAGTTCACAAGATGTAAATAAGTAAAATATGAAGAACAAAATTTCCAGTAGCAAGAAAAAAAATAAACCAGAACAAAAATCAGTAGTAAGTTTGATTAGACTCTTCTCAAATGAACATATATAAACAACTAATAAACAACTGAAAGAACTGTTCAACAGCATCAGTTATCATGGAAATTCCAAACAAGACCATAATGAGATACCATGTCACTCCAGTTAAAATGTCAGTTAGAAAAAAAGATCACATAATATGTTGGTAGGAATGCATAGAAAGAACACCCTTTTAAACAGCTAGTTGAATGGTAAATTAATTCAGCCATTATGAAAGGCCAAGTATGGAACTTCCCCAAAAGCTAAAAATAGTGCTAGCAAATGAGATAACTGAGATATTATTGGACAAAAGAAAATCAATTCATTTATGCTCCAGGTTCACATCAGCATTATGCACAATATCTAAGTTAACACTAAAGTATACCTGAAAAGATTAGATTTTAAAAATTTAAAAATGTGGGGTACTGTGGAAATATACCAAACACATAAAAGTAAATGTACAATAGAGATAGCTTCATATCAGAGCTTATCACAACACAAGGCTGGTTATAGAGTCACTATAGTTTTCCCCAGTGTGTGTGTATGTGTCTGTGTGTGTGTGTGTGTGTGTATTTGGCCACAAAAAATTAAATCAAGGTATTTTCTGGAAAATTGATAGAACTGGATATCATAACACTTAGTTAAACAAATCAGACTCAGACTGTTTTCTCTCATATATGAAATGTAGTCAAAGACAGCTATGAGGTGGAACGGAGGAAGAATTAGATTGAGGAGAGAGGTACAGGTCTGAGAGAATACACTGGGTGACTGAACATGATCAAAGTGCGTATTACACTTGTATAGGAACATCACATTGAAAGTCATTATTTTAACCACTATTATACATACCAAGAACAGTTAATCAAGATAAAATAAATTTGATGTGGGTTTTTTGGTGGAATTTTTGTTACACTTTGGCATTTTTGTCATGTTGGTTTTTTCATTCATTGTTATGATTTTCATTTTTCTGGCATTTTCACTTTTTTCAAAGGAGGGAGAACAAAAAATTGGGTAGCTAGTAAGGTGGGGAGGATCTGGAAGGAGCTGGGAGAAGGGAAAAACTTTATTAAAAAGAGTAATTTTTCATTCTGTATTAGTTATTGTTTCATTTCATATTACTGTAATTAAATTAGTCAGTTTAAGAATGTATAAAATTTATGCAGCGTGTATGCTTAGACTTTTATTAAGAGAATTGATTTGTATTAAAAGTCTATGTATTACATTTTTTTAACATTCAATTTTGTTCATGGGGTGGAGAGAGAGAGAGAGAGAGAGAGAGAGAGAGAGAGAGAGAGAGAGAGAGAGAGAGAGGCACATGTGTGCATGCACACCATCCCATATTTTCAAAAAACATCCTGTGTGTAATCATAAAGTCTACATTGCAGGTACCTGGAAGAGCCCTGCTCTACTCTAATCACACCATGGTGCATAATACAAAAAGATAACCATTAAGTATCAGCGGGTAAAGTCAAATCATGAGGATTATAATGAAGATGTTGTTTGCTCAGGGAACAGGACAGAACGAGAGAAATAGAAACGGAAATACACAGCATTTCTTCCACTACTTTGATCTTTTATCTAACCAAGGGCTGGAGTAATGAGTAGAGCACACGAGAGCATTTAACCCTTTCATATGCTTCACATCAAATTTGCTAGAGAAAAGAAAGCCAAATTATAGATTCTTTTCTACTACTCTGTGTGATATAATGTTTGGTTTATATTATACTTTGAAAAATTGTAATGTGAATGGTAATGATCTTTTTCTAATAAAGCAAAATTTAAAAGAATTATGGAGCCTTTAAGTGGCCATTTAATTGAATGCCAATTCTTTCTCTCTTTATTACCCAAAGAATCCAGTAGATGGAAACCTTGCCCTTGAAATAGCAAAACTGCTTTCAAATGCATGTGGTTTGACTTCCTAGTCTTCAAGACAGAGGAGCTGGAAATAGCTAGGGAAGAATGCCCTCCTAAGAGCGTATCAGAAAGCCCACAATTTACCTGCTTCCTAAGTGGTTTGAAAATTGCATTATCAAAGTCAAGTTGTTTTGACCTCCATGAGGTGAATGAGAAAAGGAAGAATATATTGATTGATTACTGGAGTCAGGTTCCTGGTGGCTTCAGTTTTGATTGTCTTCTTCCATCAGTGTCTATACTGCTCTTGCCCTTTTACCGTGCTATATTCTCTAGGTTAATGGCTACATCTGTTTCTGTCCATCACAGCTCATTGAAAGGAAACCATGGGTGAGCAGAGAAAGACCTAAATTAGGCTCTCCTGGGATGAACAAAAAAAGCAGAGCTTAGACTAACCCAAGAAGGGCTGAAATGTGTACTCTCCTTGATTCCTCTTTTCCAGTGCAGTTGTCATCTTGTTCCCAGGCTGGTCACCATTCCCTTCTCAACAGACTTGAATAGTAGCGCCAGGAACCCCCAGAGCTGGTTCTGACCTTGAGTGTCCAGGGAGTGAATGACTGTACTCTAAATAACTGATCAGATTTAATCATTGCAGCGGATGACATCACTATTCATCTATTAGATTAGCTCCTTAGGTCACTGTCTCTTTGAGAGATACTTAAGACATGGATAGTCAAAATTCCAAGGAGGCCTTTAACATGAAGAATAGGCTTGTATTTTATCATTGATAACCATAGTGTCAAATCAATATTTTGTTGAGGAAACTACACTTCTCTTTAAAATGGGTGGCGGAGAGGACTCTATGCTTAGAAGTTGAACAAAGAAAGAAAATATGACTGATGGTATTATCTCACACTGGTACAGCTAAGTCACAAAACCAACATTGCATAGTTCCCCCTGAATTACATCATAATTAGGTAATGCATATTTTGTTTCCTTTTCATTAGTTCTCAAGTTCATAATTAAGCTTAATTTAGAGCCTTGCCTCTCGTAATGGGTGCTAACTGCTCTGACTGCTCATCCATTTCCGTGGTACAAAGTGGAGGAGTCAGATCACATTTCGCTGAAAACTCATTTAACCATTTCCCATATGCTTTTAACGATGCAAAGGCAGTTATGCCTAATTAAAATCTGAAAACCAACTCTCCAGGCTAACATATTTAAATATCTGTGGACAGTGACCGATTAATATTTATTTACTTACATTTATATACTTAAATCATATTTAGGGAATGTTGGAGATATACTAAAATCTAAATGGATTTCAGAAAATGCAGTTAAATCGAATGACCAATATTCAAAGTGGGCAGTTTAGTTTAGTAACATCCTCAGTTCCTGTACCACGTAAGAGTCAAGAGGAGAGAAAGGTGGTGGTAAAGGGGTGGAGGTAGGATAAGTTGCTTCTTACCCATCTGAGCTGATAGAGGATAGTAGATAGAGGAATTCATCAAACCTGATAGAGAAACTCATACAGAACATTTTGTAACCAACTTTAGACCCACAACTTTAGAGAACAGAAATGATATTCTCATGGCTAAAGTATCCCTTGAACAACAACAACAATAACAAAAAAATGAAGCAAGATACCACATCTGCAAATCTCCAGAGAGCACTATTATCAAGACTTAAAGGAAATCCTCAAATTTCTTAAAACAGTACTCTTGACACACTTATAATCTATTATAGTTCAAAATCCAAGACAAGCATCGTATCCAAGAAGATAAAACAGTTCTTTGTCACTATTTTGTGTCCAAAATGTGTTCTGTGCCCTTGTAAGAAGAATTTTCAAAACTGAAGGAATTTAAAATATGAATAGTGGAAATGTGGAGTTTAGTGACAGACTTCTGTTTTTTGGGGGAAAAAAAACATTTGCTTTATTATCAACGGTCTCGGTTCAATCACAGTCACACACATTGTAGAATGAGAGAATCAACTCCTGAAAGTTGACCTCTGATCTCTACCACAAACAACATAAATGAATGAATAAAATGCAAATTTTAAAAATAGGTCACTTTTAGAGTAAATGAACAACTCCACATTTCCACTATATTTTGTTGTAGCTAGCCGCATCACTATAATACAAAATCTTGAAAAAAAATTATCAGTTTTTTAAAGTCGAAGCTTAAAGGCTTTACATCTACTTCAAAACTCTAATTTGATATGAAAAACAATGTCACAAAAATATTTTTGCTTGTAGTATTATAAACCCGCTAGCTCCAACAAAATACTACAGGGAGAAAAAGTGCCATTCAGAATGAATGGTGAATGCATTTACATGATGCCAGTTGAATTTAGTAAAAGTCTTCCTTATATTTAACTTGCTTACAAAATGGCCAAGTTCAATGTTTTTTTTCTTTTTCTTTTCAAGGTCGTTGCTCAGGTACGTGATTACAATCTCAACATCAACATCTGGTAATAAGTATTAAGTACTGAAATGTAATTATAAAATGTACAAAACACAGGGAATTCATTTTGTTATTTGTTTCTATAACAGTCTCATTGTTGTGGGATAATTTGAAGATGACATTGGGTCTTGATGGTCTTATATTGAGCAACAAGAGTCACAAAAATTCAATGACCATCAACATCATTTGAATCAGTGGCTCCCAGGTTTGTTTTCTCATAGGACTAATCTCATGCAATTACAGTGTACAAAGACATAAACATGGGTGACAATTTTCTACATCCCTTTTAAATCTTATTTTCTATGTACACATAATGCATTTGCAGTTTTAGTATTTTAGTTTAGCATCTTTTTAATGAACTATGAAAACATTTTAAGAAGTTCATGACAATATAATACATAGGAAACGATTTAGTTGTTCATTTTCATGTTGGCAGATTTCAATACATAGTATATGTCAAATGGCACTCAGATGAAGGCATTTGTGAATAACTGTTTGCAAGAATTTTGTAATAACATGTAAGCCTACTCAATACAGCTTCAGGGATCAATTTGAAAGCACATGGGTAAATCAGCAGAGCAGAAGGAATGCCAGATGCTTGTTCACTTTAGAATTTGGATTCTTTTGTAAAGAATGGAAATCTACCCCTAGGTGGAGACATGCCTCTGTGTCCTCCCTTAACGGTTGACGGAGGGAGACACCAGAAAACTGAGCATCTCACCACCCTTGGGAAGGTAGATTCACCTTCATATAATACGTTTTCCCTCAACCCCAAAGCTGTCCCTATAAGCCCCCACGGAGGTTGCTGAATGTGTCAGCTTTTCTGAGTTAGGGCTCAGAAAGGTATAAATATTCTTTTTACTCTCTTCAGTATTTTTCTTTCAGATGCTGGGCCAAGCTTAAGTATGTCTACAAACTCCCTAACACACACTTTTGGTGCCTTCACTGTTTCTCTAACACCCCCTGCCTGCCATGTGGCTACCTTTCATCACACAGCGGACCTCCATGCCAGTTTGTCGTTCCCAATTTCCCACTTTCTGCTGCTTTTAGATTTACAGCATGCCTGCCCTGAGCCTTTGCTTTTCAAGGCCTATAAATTGTCTAAAAAATTCCACTTGAGTCCATTTTTTTTTGTCCTGGAGCTTTTTTTTTCTGTTTGCTCTTAAATTATTCAATTAATGAGACTAAGAACCCTAAGCGAAGACTTTCATTTCCCTTGTACCAAATGATGGCTCTGATGGGATTCACCAAATTTCTGGTAATATTTCTTTCCTGCCTAGAGAAAATGAACCTGCTCCTTCAATCTTAAGCAGTATTACTTTGCACCACCATCCTGAGTATGTTCTGCTGTATTCTTAAACCAGAAGAATTTCACGTTAGTGTATTAATAAATCTCAAACCAATGTGAGGGTATCTTGGAGGCCCTGAATTTCATTTTCTATGAATTCAAATAACTTCCTTACAATCAAAAGAAAGATTTGCCCTTTCAAAAATGATCAAATATAGAGATTTCAAAAAAGTTGCCCAAATCATTTATTAAAAAGTAGCCTTGTATAATTTCTAGTTGCTGAAAATATCTTTATTGTCAGACATTTTTAAGTGATTTATGAACTAAGATGCTAGGCAGGAAGTTTCCAGTTTCCTATGTGTTTCTGTGTGTTGGGCATAGACAGGGAAACTGGTGCTCACTGATTTTCCTTCACATACAGTGAAGTAAATGATTGCTGAACTTGTCTGCAAATAGTTTGTCTACACTTGGGACTGCTATGGCTCCAAACATGATATTCCTAGGAGAAACGGAGGCAAAAAGCACAAACATGTTTGAAGAATTCTTTTGAAATTCTTTAGAATATAAAAATTATTTGAAAGTGAGAACCAGTTTCAGAAAATTCAAATAAAAATCGAAGAGCTTGCTTCACACTTTCATATTCGCCATAAGGAATGACACTGTAAAACATCCATGATAAGTCTTTCTGAGATGGAAAGCATCAATTCCCATCCCTAGTAACAGGACACAAACCTCAATTGTGCAGAAGTTCATGCCAACCTCAGAGACTTCCTCTTCTGCCTTTGTTTCCTCTTCACCCAGAATTGCTGGGTCCTCTCTATGCTGGCTGTCTCAGAAGTAGAGAAACCTTTTGTAATATTTTTTATAAAAATGCAATTAAGTTTATAGCAATGACAAATAAAAACTAGTTTTTCTTCCATATGACATAATTCTTCAAGATTCTTCTCATATATTGAATTAGCTTCTTTAGTGTTGGCTCTTAGTGTTTTTAATACTGTGGTTATCTGGAGAACACTGTAAAAATGATCCAATCTTCAGAAATTCATTTCAAGCTCCTCCCCTTACTTTAGACTAAGACTAAGATGTGGTTTGAGATTGAATTGCTAGGGAATCAGGAACTAGTAGGTCCCCATAATCTCCCAGGCTATTCTAAGATGGATACACAGTTAAGGTAGTAATCAATCTCCCAAAATCCAACAAAATTTCACTATACAAAATGTCTAATAAACCCTATGTCTTACTTAGGGTTTCTTTTGTGTCTCTATTGCCATGACCATGGCAATTCTTATAAAAGAAAACATTTAATTGAGGCTGGCTTACAGTTTCAGAAGTTTATTCCATTATCTTCATGATAATGTGCAGGCAGACATGGTACTGGAGAAGAATGCTGAGAATTCTACATCTTCATCTATAGGCAGCAGAAACAATTTGTTGTGGGATAATGCTCTTGTACACTGTAAAGATTTGTTACTTGTATTGATGTGGGGGTGTCATATATCAATCTGTTGATTTCATTGGTTAAGTAATAAACAAACTGCTTGGGCTCATAGCTTACAACATAGGTGGGTGGGGTAAACAGAACAGAATGCTGGGAGGAAGAGGAAGTGAGCTCAGACTCGACAGCTCTCCTCTCGGGGGCAGACATCTCAGAGAGATGCCATGCTCCCGGCTCCTGGGCAGACACGTGATGAAGCTCTGACCCAGGATGGATGTAGGCTAGAATCTTCCCGGTAAGCGCACCTAGCTGTGCTACATAGAATATTAGAAATGGGCTAGTCCAGGTGCGAGAGTTAGCCTAGAAGAGGCTAGATAGAAATGGGCCAAGCAGTGTTTAAATGAATACAGTTTGTGTGTTGTTATTTCTGGCATAAGCTAGCAGGAGGCTGGGTGTTGGGGACGCAGCTCCACCACTCCAATCACTACATTGTATTGGGTTAATAAAATGCTGATTGGCCAGTAGCCAGGCAGGAAGTATAGATGGGGTGACAAGACTAGTATAATTCTGGGAAGAGGAAAGGGAGAAATTCAGTAACCAGCCAATGCAGAGGAAGCAAGATGAGAATGCTTTGCTGAGAAAAGGTACCAAGTCACATGGCTAAACATAAATAAGTATTATGGATTAATTTAAGTTTTAAAAGCTAGTTAGTATCAAGCCTTAGTAATAGGCCAAGCAGTTTATAGTTAATATAAGCCTCTGTCTCTTTATTTGTGACTGAACTGCTGTGAGATCTGGCAGGACAGAAATTTCTGCAAATGATGCCCCATGTTCAGCAACTGCATCCACATAAAACCTGAGAGAGTTTTGGAAGGGATTATAGACACAAAATAACAGAGTCAAGAATGGGTTCTTGATAGCAGCATTCTCTTAGGTGGGCTCTGTTTGTTATGGGCAAGTAGAGGTGTGGTTCCCTTAAGAGATGCTTCCTGACTCAGTGTTATCAGAAAAACCCATGGCTCTTTTAAGAGGCTCTGCTGCCAAAAACTTAAATGGTGTTTATGAGCAGCCAGCAGCAAGCTTCTTGGTAGTGGTATATGCCTAGAGACTCCAGAGAGTTATGACAATAAACGTGGCTTCCACCAATACTTCCAGCATGAAGCTAGACTCTCAGGAAGTCAAGAAAGAAAAAGTCAAGCCAGCTATCAAAGCCATCACTTTAATAGTAGCCATACTGCTTAGCAAGGTTAAGACTCATGCAGTCAGAAAAAGATACAAATATACAATAAAGGCAGATTCAGACTAAAATAAGAAACCATTTGTAAATGATTTACAGTGTGTAAAAAATATGTGTAGGGTTGGGAGAGAAAAGAAAAAGAATAGAGAAAATCCTTAAAAAAGAAAGAGTAATTTTTAAAAAAGTCAAGATTGAAAATATACAGAGAGTTTGGATACTATATGTTATTGTGTTGTCTTTGAATTGTTTAACTACCAAGGAAGGAACAAAGGGTGTTAAAAGACATTTGTTTATAAACATTGCTAGATTAAACCAAGCTATATTTTTAAAAAATATCTTGACTTCAAAATGTAAATCAAAAGATATGTTACTTTGGGAAAGAGGTTATGCTTTTATTTTAACAGGAAATGAAAGCCTGTGGATTCATTTTGGGTTAAGAAAAATCAGGTTTGATGAAGGAAGACCCCTGAATAATCTCTGATATGAGTGGATGGCACAGATGATTTAGATGTCTCAGAGTTCCTCTCTTGCAGTTTCCTCTGAGCTCTATATCTAGAACAGCTTCAAGGTGACTAGTTGAGGTGATCTATCCTCACAGAATACTCCAGTGAAAATTGACCATAACCCTAAATTTTCTCAGGGTCCCCAAAAGAGTACCAGTGCCCCCAGTCAGCAGGAAGTAGCCTAGAAAATTATGCCCACATTCCCCCCCCCCCAATGGATTATGAATGTTTGTCTTTGTGTTGAGTGTTGGGTGTAAGTTGTTAGGATAACAGTCGGGGAAAAAAAGCTAAACAAAGGCCATTAGTTTCAGATTCTTGCTTTGAAAAGAAAGAAGGGGAAATGCAGTGGGATAATTTTCTTGTACACTGTAAAGATTTGTCACTCGTATTGGTTTAATAAAATGCTTATTGGTCAGTGGCCAGGTAGAAAGTATAGGCAGGGCAACCTTACTAGGAGAATTTTGAGAAAAAGAAAGGTGGAGATGCAGTCTCAAGTTAGATGCTGAGGAGGCAAGATGAAAATACTTTACAGAGAAAAGGTACCAAGCCACATGACTAAACACTGATAAGAATTATGGGTTAATTTAAGGTGTAACAGCTAGTTAGTAATAAGCCTGAGCAATTGGCCAAACAGTTTATAATTAATATAAGCCTCTTTGTGTTTATTTAGGACTGAATGGCTCTTGGATCAGGCAGGACAGAGACTTCCATCTACAGTTATTGTGCACTGAGTATAGCTTGAGCACATGAGAATGAAAAACCTGCTCTAACGGTGACCTACTTTTTCCAACATGGCTACAGCTGCTCCAACAATGCCTTACCTTTTAATAGTACCATTTCCTATGGGTCAAGACTCAAATATATGAGTCTATGGGGGTCATACCTATTTAAAATACAATATTGTACCCTTTGGCTTCCATATTCTTGTAGCTATAAAATGGATTAAATGCCTTCAGTCCAACTTCTAAAGTCCCCATGCTCTTATGACAGTCTTGACAATGTTTTAAAGTGCAAAGTTCAAATTCTCATCTTAGATTCATGCAATCCCCTATTTAAAAAAAAAAACAAAACAGATCACATATTTGCAACATATAATGGCAGAGAATATACATTACTGCTCCATAATGGAGAAAAGAAGGATTGTGAGGAAACACTGTACCAAAGCAAGACAGAAAACCAGCTAGGCAACCAACAAATTCTGCATCTCTATGTCTGATGTGAAAATGTTCTTCTTATCTCCAACTCTGTTCAGCTTTCTTGACTACAACCCACTTCTTTCTTTTGAGCTGGGTCCACTCCCTGTTAGCAGCTCTCCTCAGCAGGTATCTGAGGGCTTTGGCATCGCCAACATTTTGGAGTCTCCCAGGAAATACATGCTTTACTGTCACAGTTTCACACAATGGCCTTTCTGGGCCTCCATGCAGAGATACCCCTTCCATATTCTTTGTCTCAGTGGCTTTCCTTAATCACAGGGGGAGATTCCATAACTCTTTTCTTCTCTCATTGGCTCTAAAGCCAGAGCTACATGATTAAAGCTGCCAAGTTCTGCTTCTTTCTAGAGCTGGAACATGGTGTCCTTGTTCAATTACATCTTTACAAGATTTCTGTTTTCCATGGATCTCTCACTGACTAAGTTTAGCTGTCCTGAAACAGGACGTGCTGGCCTTGATCTCAGATTTCTGCAAGTGCTTTCTCCTCAGTGCTAAGATTAAAGGTGTTTAATACCACAGCTGGATCTAAATTGTTCTTTAATTTGTTTTTAACAATATGGAAGTTTAGCTTGGTGAAGTCTTGCCCTGAGGGCACCACTCCTTTCATTTCATTTAATATCAGGCTTTCCTTTAATCTGTTTATCTCCTTGAATAGATATTTTAACTGCATCCTACTTCCTGGAATCCTTTTCTTTTTGAACTGTTTTCTATTTTTCATTGCTCTCTCTCATTATAAATCTTCACGAGACTGAATACCAATAACCACATACAGAGTCAGTACTAGATTGCTTTGAGATTTCCTCTGCCAATGGAATTATTCTAATCCTCTTCACTTTAGCCCCTGGCAGACTTTTCAGATAAGGGCAAAAAGCAGTCACATTCTTTACCAAAATATTACAAGATGGGCTAAATACTAACATTATTCTCCTCTGAAATTTTCTGTGCCATGTCCATACAGTTCAAATCATCCTCAGTACTACTGCCTTTCATGTTCCTACTATTATGACCCTTTAAGCCCCACTTAAAGCATTCCACTGCTTTTCTAAGCCACAGTGCCAAAGTTCATATTCTTTCAAATAAGAACATGGTCTGGCCAATCACAACAACACCCCAGTACCTGGTACCAACTTCTGTCTTAGAGTTTATATTGGTGTGAAGAGACACTATGATCAAGGGAAGTTTTATAGAAGAAAGCATTTAATTGATTGATTAAAGTTTTAAAAGTTTAGTCCATTATCTTTCTGGCATTGTGCATGCAGACATGGGACTAAAGAAGGAGCTGAGAGTTCTACATCTTGATTCACACACATCTGTAAATGGTTTAGCTTGAGCATACATGAGACCTTAAAACTTGTCCCCACCCCCAGTGGCACAGTTCCTCCAACAAGGCTACATCTTCTCTAACAAGACCACACCTCCTAATAGTGCCACTCCTTATGAGTCAAGCATCCAAACACAAGTCTATAGGGGTCATTTCTATTCAAACCACCAAACTCCACTTAACCAGAACTAGGATATGACTGTTGTTTCCTATCTCCCCTTCACAGCATCATCTCACACAGGTCATTCTTTCCTTCTTGACAGTCAGTTTTTCTTGAAAACCAAACACCACACTCTACTGATTCACTTTTGATGTCTACAGCTACCTCTGATTTACTTTGGTAGAATATCCTCTGAGGCAGGACTTCTGAATCTTATACTCCAAAGCTCAATGCTTTGATCCAGTTTTGTTTAAAAATAAATATAAACCCTTGATAATCACTTTTGGTTCATTCAATCTAAATCTTGCTCACATATACAAACATCTCACTCTTGTGTTATTAACATCAATTTCACTTGACTGGATATTTGTAAGTCTAATTGCTTATTTGATAGTTTATTTGAATATCTGTGAAGGCAACACATCAAAATCCCTTTCAAAACTCTGGATTTAGCAAAACCTAAAATGACATTCTATTCTTCTTCATTTCTTGAAATGCTACTTCCAACTCAACCGGTAACTAAAACTAATGTTTAGTCATGCTTTATGATTCCTTTTCCCTTGCAATTCTATTATATCCACCCTATTATCCAATACCTGTTGATTTTGTCTTACTACACATCCAACTTATGTGTGCCATTATCTTAGTATTATTTATTCAAATTTTACTTTTGCCTATGATGTATTTTTAGTTGGATTATGTAAAAGATAATTTTACATATTTCATATGAGTTCTGAAACTTTAAATAATTCCGAAAAACCTATAAAATAATTAGTCTTGGTGTGTCTTTGAAGACATATTTAAAGATGGTGCTCATGCATAGCGAGTGGACAAAGGATAGACACATTGTCCATGAGGGTAGGCAACATTCAATATGAGAAGGACGCGGAAGGTACAAATACAGAAGATAAAGTACTTTACTCACTGCTCACCTCCTGCCTTAGTCATCAGAACGCCATCAGTACTCCCTCTGGTTGTTCAGTTTCCTGCTGTAAACTAAGAGTGATGCCTCAGCATTTTCTTCAGTTCTGAGGCTTTTAGAGTTGGACTGATCTGCACAATTTGTATTCCAGAATAAGTAACCTGCGTCCCACCATGAGATTTCTCAGCTAACATACTTGTATGAAGCAATCCCTAAGAAATTCCATTTCACATCTACACACGGATCTTACTGGTTATAAACTTGGATGATACCTACTTATTCCTTTTTATAGTAAAATTTTCAGAGATACCATAGTGTTTTCTTGGAAAATAATTCTGTAATTTTGTTTAAAGTACTTTAAAAATCCCTCAATCTGTTCAGATCACTTATTTACAAAGAAAACTCCTTAGAATACCCCAAATGACTTTCAATTAAGAGTCTCTCTCAGGTTTACTGTTTTTGGATTAATCCCTCCAATGTAAATTATGCTTTCCTAACTGCTATGAGATTGATTTGTACCTCCCTTTCAAATGCATGTGGTGAAGGTGAAACCCCCAATATGATTATTTTGGGAAATATGGCCTTTAGTTGGAAAGTAAAGGAAAATGTAATCGTACTAGAACTCTAATGCAGTAATTGATTGTTGATCTTATGTTTTGGAAAGGCATCATGCATGTCAGAAAGTCTGAGTCTTGTTAATCAGTTGATGAGTATGAAGTATGACCTAAGGTGATTTCTGAAGAAACAGAAAACAAAATTAAATTTACACATATACATACATACACACACACACACACACACACTCATATCTCATTCTCTCTCTCTCTCTCTCTCTCTATATATATATATATATATATATATATATATATACATATATATATGTATATATATATATATATATTTCATGTAAGTACATGGTGAAAAGCCTATAAACACAAGGAAATGCCAACAAATAAAATCTACATTGAACATTTCAATCTTAGAGAATAAATTGCTCTTGTTTAACCTACCAGGTCTATGGTACTCTGTTATGGTAGCATGAAGAGATTTAATACAGTTTTCATTTCTTTCCTCAGAAATGTCAAGCATAGCCAAATCTTATGATTTGAAAACTCTAAAAGACATACATGACTGTAAATGCCACCTTCTCAAAGAAGCCTTTCTGAACTGTTTGGTCATAAGCAGCAATCTTCTTTCTTTAATTTTTGAACCCTACTTTATTTTCCAAGCATCAGTTATATACCTTTTAAATTTTATGGTCTATCATCTCTCAGTTATTCATATACACCACTACAGTTAAATTCTATGAGAGCTAGATTCTATCTGACCTGTTAACTCTGATGTTTTTAGCAGAATACCTGGCACACAGTCATGACTTTATATAATTATATCACAATTAGAAGTATTATAAATATTTCATTTTACCAATAATGATAGCAATAATTGGGAGTCATCTGCCTCAACACCATTCATAGTATAATGGCTTTATTCTGGCATCATTTTCCCCCATAATATTTTAAGAGAAAGATTGATCTGTACGTAGTGTCAGCTCTGTCCCAAGGGTTCAGTTCTATACCAGGAGCTTTTGTGTCATGAGAAACTTTGTCTTAAAAAGAATCACCTTTATACTGACTTCCTATGAAAAGGAGCTCATAATTAAACATCAAGGAAAAGGAATATTCACATAGGTTTTTCTTTACATAGAAGTGTTAATAATACATGAAAGTATACCTTGGACATTGACTTTTATTTGATCCACAAGGATTTTTCATATGTTGCATGCATTTTATCACTCACTGGATTATTTTATAATTAAATTGAATTCATTGGAATCATTTAAATAAAAACTTTTTACTCCATAAAATTATCCCACCTCTCAAAATCCATTTTTGGACCAGTTGAAATATTTCTTGTTTGTATTTATGACCCAATTAATCAACTACTGGTGAATTTTAATCAAAAAATTTTGAAAACATTGCTAGAATCAGTATTATCATAAATCATCATACTAAACTTGAACTAAGCTTTCATCCAGTATTTCCATTCTGAAACTGTACATCATGATCCTTTTGTTGGTTGAATGATCCTTTCACTGAGACAATCTGAGATCACCAGAAAAATACATGTATTTACATTACCATTCATAATAGTAGTACAATTATAGTTATGAAATAGCAAGGAAATTATTTTATGGCTTGTGTTCATCAGGGTATAAGGTACTATATTAAAAGCTCAGCATTGGAAAGATTGAGAACCACTGCAGAACAAAGGTTTTTGTCCTTAAATTATTTTATTTCATAAACTATTCTTTAGATAACCCTTAGTCTGTCTATGTATGTAATTAAAACTATTCCATAGATCATCTTCTCTCCATACCCTTGTTTCAATATAGGAATTGACAAGGTCAAAAAATAGTCTTAATTTTTTAAAAAATATAATTGAATCAATTATCTTCCAGGGCACTTGATTCTCAGTTCGTTTCAAACCATTCTACTTATAACTTCAATAGAAAATGTGAGAGCATAGAACTGTACAAAATATGGGTATGGGAATACCACATATCTAACTATTTCAAAATACAAAGATTGTTAAGATTAAAGAAAAAATGAAAATTAAGAGATCTGCTATTTTTTTTTCAGAATGTGTTGTTTAATGATAGCAGTTAGCATCTTTATGGTGCTTTTTGATTGTGGTATGGGAAGATTTATAACACACACACACACACATGCTCAGGAACATGAACACACACATACATACACACTAACCATGTTAATTAGTGATTAATACATTATATTTAATGCTGTCTGTCTCATTTATGAATGATTTGATGACATCTATTTTTCTTAATTCTTTATATATGGTATTATTTATTATCATTTTTTTTTTTACTAGCAAGCTCGAAAACAAAAGAGTGGACTGATAGGGCTTCACTTACACAAAAGTCTCCTACTTGCTACTTTTAAAATGATCTCGCTTAACTTCAAACCACTTACCTTACATCATTTTGTTCATGGTTTATGCCAGAATTTTGTATAACATAACACATTCCTTATTTAAATAACAAAGTCTATTTCTAACTCATTGTTGGAATTTTATTTTTAAACAGAAGTGCACTTCATCACTGGGCATATACCCAAAGGATGCTCAATCAAACTATAAGAATGGATGAAGAAAATGTAGGACATTTACACAATGGGAGTGGTGCTCAGCAGTAAAACATAATGACATCTTAAAATTTGCATTCAAATGAATGGAACTAGAGAAAACCATCCTGAGTAAGGTAACCCAGACCCAGACCCAGAAAGACAAACATGGTATGTACTCACATATAACTGGATATTAGACAGAAAGCAAAGGATAATGAGCCTGTAGTCCTTGACCCCAGAGAAACTAGGTAACAAGGAGAACCCTAAGAGAAACATTCATGGATCCTAGAAAGGAAAACAAACAAGATCTCCTGAGAAAATTGGGAGTGTAGAGGTGGGCAGTATAGAATGTAGAGAATGGAGGGCAGAAGGAGAGGAGGAGGGGTGAAGAGGAGGTGGAAGGAGAACTTGAGGGAATGGAATAGTCGAGATGGAGGAAAGAGAGACGGAGAGCAAGGAAAGAGATGTTTTCATTGAGGGAGCCATTGTGGGACTAGCAAGAAATCTGGCACTAGAGAAATTCCCAGAAATCCACAAGAATGACCCCAGTTAAGACCCCAAGTAATAATGGAGAGGCTGCCCAAAATATTTACTATCTTAAATATCACCATAGAATCTTTATCCAGCAACCAATGGAAGCAGATACAGAGACCCAGAGAAGAACACTGGGCTAAGCTCCAAAAGTCCAGTGGAAGAGAGGGAGGAGTGATAATGTGACCAAAGGGGTCAAGACCATGATGAGGATACCCACTCAAACAGTTTACCTGAGCTAATGCGAGCTCACTGACAATAGGAGAACAAGCATAGGACCAAAGTAGGTGCTCTGAATGTGGGTGACCATCATAGGGCGGGGTCAGACTGTGGGGCTGCTGGCAGTGGGACCAGGATCTATTCCTACTGCTTATCCTGGCTTTTTTGAAACCCATTCTCTTTGGAGGGATGCATTGCTCAGCCTAGGTATAGTGGAGAGGGCCTTGGTCCTGCCTCAAAGCAACGTGCTAGACTTCATTGACTTTCCCATGGGAAAACTTATCCTCTCTGAGGAGTGAGATCGGAGGACAGGTGGGAGGAATGGAAGGATGTTAGAAAGTAGGAACTGGGATTCGTATGTAAAATGAGAAAGACAGATTTTATAGAATAAATAATAAAATTTATAAAAATTTTAAAGGTAGAAACAATGAAAGTCCATCATCTCACCCGGTATGAAAGAGTTCTCTATTGTACATCTTTATTTATACCACAAAAATCTGGTCAAATCTCCTTGCATGATTGATGTTCTTAGACATCCTGTGATTGAGTAATTCATGACAAATCTATCTGAAACTTGACTTTTTTTTAAAAAATAAATTTATACCTTCCTTATCCTTCCCCTAAAGCTTCTGTTCATGTATCAGTGAGTGTGTAATTCCAAATCATCTTTATGTACTAATTCCTGACATATGCATGGACTTATACTGCTGGTTCATTAGTGATAATTCTCACATGGTTAGCATTGTATAGAAGTCTCAACACAAATGACATATTTTGTAAATGTGTGCTATCTTGGAGCTGTTTTTGATTTGCCTTAATAATTTAACTTAGTACTCGAGGTTAGTGTAAAACAGAAAGGTCTGTGGATTTAATTGTTCCTAGCATGTTCTGTCAATCAACCGCTTTGAGGAAGTGAGTAAGACTTAGTTTATGCATGAGGCTTCTTTGTGCATTACTTGAATCATTCATATGAAGAAATTAAATAATTATTAACTACATAGAGAGACATTGTCATACTCAGACATAAATACATGCATATATGCTAGTTTTGAAATGTATGATTTACAATATATCGCCAAGGTTTATTTGAAGAAATAAATAATCATAAGGTTTTTAAAGTATGAATATCAGACTAGCTCATCTCTGCATCTGAACACCCTTGAAGATTACATTTGAAGAAAATAAAGAAATATAACCTTGATTATACTATACCACTAATTTCTATAGCATTTTTGGCATGAATCAATAGAATGCTATAAGTGCATTCAAGTAATTTACAATCCAGAAAATATTTAATATATTATTACTTAAGGATAATTATAGAAAAAAAAAACAACTGACCTTATCATCAATGACATTTATTTCTTAAGTGTGCTATTGCAAGGAATAAAAGTGCCAATGATGGACAGTAACATTGACTTCACATAAAGGAATTTAGAGCAAGCTCTATCTATCTATCTATCTATCTATCTATCTATCTATCTATCTATCTATCTATCTACTCTTTGGTTTTGTTGAAACAGGGTTTCTCTTTAGCTTTGGAGCCTGTTTTGGAACTTTTTCTTGTAGACCATCCTGGCCTCGAACTCAAGGACTTCCACCTGCCCATGCCTCCCTAGTGATGGATGGGGTTGAAGGCAAGTGCTACCACCCCTGGCTATCAAGGTCTCTTAATTAGGCTGGTGCATGATCAGCTTTCTCTGGAAAAAAATACTCATTGTTCTTGATGTTAAACTACCCTACAGAATATATGGTTGCGAAAGAGGAAGATTATTTTATTAAGACATTTCAGAATATGAAGCAAGACAATATAGAACTAAAACAGACAATGTAATCTTTATCTGTGGATATTTTCATTTGCTCCATTTAAAACGAACAGAGGATATTTTTCTACATTTTTGTCAAAATGATATATTAGTTCCTCTACAAAATGATTTCATCACAAAACCATATATTCCTTTATTAAATAAATACTGGTTTTGTATATTCAATACCAATTTTATTGAGAAAACTTTCCTTTTAAATCAACTTGTTATGTGTATTATTAATACTATAGGTGAATGAGTTGTGATATAAATGAAATATTTTTAACATAAAATCAAAGTAAACTATCCTCCCTTTAAACCTTTTGCCACTTATGCACAAAGCATAGTATTTTTTCTTTGTCCTTTACTAGGGGTAAAACTGCATTCTATAGTTTGTTTAGACTTTCTGTTATAGTTTGGAAGATTAGTGTAAACACTAATTATATCTAACCATTAACAATGACTCAATTAAGTAAAATCTATGTCTATTTTTATGTCCAATGAAGCTAATGCGATAGTATATTTGATAAGAGTGCTTTAGGATTATAATAAATGATAAATAGAGTCTCTAGAAAGCCTGCTCTTTCTGTCTTTCTTTTTTAAAACATACTTTGAATTAGTGCAGTTGAGAATTAAAGGGAAATCTCACCAATTAAATTTAGTTGTGTATTGCATACATGAATTAAATGATGTTAATTTAAACTATCTAGTGGTTTGTAAAGTGACATTTAGTTGTATTTTTTCATAAGTGGAATAGATGTTTATTTAAAAAGCACTGCACAAAAATCCAGCATTTTACAGAGATGAGAACTTGCTTGTATGTGACACAGAGACTAAGAGTCATGATTACTGTAATAGTTTAGATAAAATGTTGCACAGTTCCCTGAATGGGAGACCAAGGTGGGTCACGAGGGCAGCTGTAAAATGGTGTAGTTCCCTGAGGGGTGGCAGCAGGCCACTGCAGGTAGTTTAGGATAGCGGGCAGGTGGGATTTCACAGTGGGCCCTGAGGGACAGCTGGTCTCATGAGAAGCCATGGCAGTTGGGAGAAGGATACGAATAGGCATGCCATGCAGATAAAGTGGATATTTATTTAGTGGGTTGTGGAAGGAAAGTGAAAAGGGAGGGAAGGAAAGGGGCAGAGAGACAGAGACAGAAAGAGGAGAAGAGAAAGGAGAGGAGAAGCTACCTCTTCAGGAGAGTTTAGGAGAGAGAATGAAAAGTAAGAGCTCAGGCTAAAAATAGAAGGAAGATCTGATTGTCTCAGTGGATAGGGGAAGGAGTAGGTGGGGCTTGCCTCTTAAAGGGACAGGATAGACCATTGCATTCCAACTCTTTTTTTATAATAAAAAGGTAAAAGGTTATACACAACAGGTTAAAGGAATTAGGATGGTGGATTCTCAAGACTCTTTCCTGCTTATTTGTGGACATTATCTTGGGAGGGGAACCTGAGAAAGTTGGGTGCTTGTCACATCCTGGGGTAGCTGGTCTCTTTGCTGCTATCTGGTGTATGTGCTATGGAAATATCTGGTGTCTCTTATACCTGTTTAAGATATTGGCAGAACAGAAAACAAAGTTAAATCTAGGAAAGAAAATTTTTAGGACCATGGAAGTCAGAAGGGTGTTTCTGACCTTTTGAAGGTGGATTATTTAATTCAGCTCCCAGGAACTCACAAGAATTTTTTTTGGATTTGTGAAAACATAAGTCTTAAAGAGCAGCAGAATGATTGTGACAGATTTTTTGCATAATGAAAAGTATCGTTAAGTCAATGAAATGCAGCTGGAGAGAGAATATATTATTGAAATTTGTTTGGTGATGCTGTCCTTTTAAATGACAAAACCTTTAAGCTGTCAAACTGCATCAGCGATCTATGAGAAGGATAAAATTTTACTTGAGTTATTGATCAAAAATGACAGAGAACTTATTTGGTTGGTACCTAGAGATATTCTTCAGTGTCCTCCATGGTCACTGAAGGTGGTATTTGCCTTTTGCTGTTTAATAAGGGCATGCAAGGTTCCAGAAGGTTCTGTGAACTAAGAAGTCTGTAGTAAGACTTTAATACTTTGAGACATCAAACAATTAACTCATCAGAAAATCATTCCATTGTTTAGGCAGTGAACCCACTCTAGACCAAGGATCCTGAAGGCAGTCACTCTCTACATCAAATCTCATAATTCAAAAGAAGGAGCAGAGATATGCTAGAATTCTTTGACCTTTGGTCAGGGTGGAGTGGTTCTAACTGTATGGGCCATCTTAATGTCCAAAACACAATTAGGTAAGGGTGTGTAGCCACACTTGTTAACAACTTTGAGCAAGCTAAATCTCTCTGGCCTTCAGACAAGGAAGAAATAGGCTGACATATTTGGGGGTCAACAAGCATCCCATGACCCAAAATGATCTCCAACATCTTGAAGTCTGCAACACAATCCAGGCTTTACCTTAATAGCTTCACACAATGCGCTCCCCCCCCCCCGAAGGCCTATAAGCAAGGACTCCCTTGCCATACACCTAGCCTTAGGGATTTTACTTCATTTTTGAGGATGATTCCATAACTCCTTTCTTGTATCCTTCAGAATTCTGAAAATCAGAAGAACATGGATAAAACTGTCAAGTTCTGCTTGCTGAGGCTGGAAATTTTGTCCCTCCTTGAACTGAATTTGCATAAGATCATCATTTTTGTTTAGGTCTAGGGAATATCTAGGGTCTTTTCCTTTCATAGGATGCAGGGTGAGCTGGGTGGAGTCTCACCCTGAAGCTAGCACTCTGCTTACTTCATTAAGTCTCAGGACTTCCATTGAGCATTTCACATGCTCAGACACAGGACTTTGCTTGAATGTTATGTGTCCTGGTTCTTTTATATCCTCAAACTGTAAATACTATATTTCTCTTTTTCCTGCTTGTTCATTTTCATTGTAAATTCCCCAAAAAGTTGATCACTAATAACTATGTCTCAAGAAAGTCAACTCTATGTTGTCTTGACATTTCCTTTGCCAATAGTAGTCCAAGAGTCTTCAGTTTAGCCCCAGGCAGATTTTTAAGACCAGGGTGAAAACCAGGCACGTTCTTTGCCAAAATGTCATAAAAATGATCTCTATGCCAACTGATAATATACCTTCCCTCTGAAACATCTTGAATTAGTCCCTGACAGTTCACATTGCTTTCAGCAAAAACAGTCTTCCAGTTTCTACAAGGATGACTCATTAAATCATGCATAAAACATCCAATCACTTTTTCCTTTCACATTCCTAAAATATTCAATATTCCTCCAAACACCAGGCCAGGCCTGTCATAGCAATACCTGTGTCCCTAGTACCAGCTTCTGTCTTAGTGACTGACAGTTAAAAGACACCATGAACAAGGCACACAAGAATGGCATAAATTTCAAATTTTTGATTATTTTATATATTCTGAATAATCTTCATATTGCATGTTATGGAAAGCTATAAATCAAATGTACAGAAATAATTCACTAAGTTTAATAATGAGCTATAACAATCATGGGTGTGTATGAGAGAGTGAGAGAGAATTATATATATATGTGTGTGTGTGTATACACACACACACACACACACACACACACACACATATATATATATATATGATAAACAGCAGAGTATGTTAAAGACATGTTCTGTGACATCTTCAAAATACTTAATAAAATGAAGAATATACTAGAACATAAAGGGGTCATGTACATGCAGGGCACAATTAATATTGTGACAATGTGGTCATAATAAGAGAAATTTATAAATGTAATACAATCTGCATGACAAGTCTAGCAATTCCACACAAAATTAGAAGTAATCCTTTACTTAATATAAAAGTCACAAGTTCACAGCTAGCAAAAACAATCCTAAGCAGAAGAAAAATTTTGAAGTTATAACAATATCCAAAATGCAAACCAGAGTGGTACTGAAACATAAAGTACCTCATAGAAACCAGAAGAAAGCCTTCTAAGTTTGGCCTGATTTACAAATATTATTGGATACAAAACAGCTCTAAGGGTGGTTAACTTTCTGTCCTTTTCACTGTCATCAATCTTAACATAATTTACTGGAAATGTGACTTTAATCCTTGAGTGACTAAAATTAATGTTCTATAACCATTGGAATTTGAAGATTTTTGACACAGTGTAACACTGAGTTATATGCTAATGCCTTATAAAATTTGATTAAATGTGTTCTGGATTACAAGGAATCTGTGCTGTGATACTTCCTAAAATATGGTTAATTGAAAATTAATTTCTATTTTAAGTCTATGAGATACAATTAGAAATTCTCTTTCTATATTTGTAATTTATAAGCTATTTTTTTCTTTCAAGGCATTCTTAATTGACTACAAATAGGTATTATGACATAATTTGAATTCCACAAAAGACATTATTATAGCTTTGCTCAATATCGTGTACTTTTCACTGCATTTCATTCCATATATAATCATACAATTCTTAGCTTATATAATTTTCAGCTCAACAACGATAGATCTTATACACCTTATATATAAAGAAGAATTATTTAGAGGCAGAAGACTGAGAACATCTCACTTTTATTCTCCTATCTTAGTTTCTTTCAGTGGTTTTACAGAAATTGAAACATTTATGCCAACCACTGAGCGGAGCTTGACTGTGTTTCCTTTGTAGATGGGATAAAGCACTAGGGTGATATTTTCAGATGAATAAAGACATTAACTTAAAAACACAGTCGCATAAACACATGGAAGGCACAGGCTAGGGAGTCAATTCAACACTTCTGTTTGGATAAAGTCTTTATCCATTATATCTGTTTCCAAAGAGCATTACATAAAAACTCTCCCTAGACAAAGAATTAGCCCATATTTAAATTTCAGGCTAAAGATATAACATTTTATTTCATCACAGTGCTCTTTGCTATATGTTTTAGAGTGTGTTTTTCATTACCATAATGGGTCAGAGTACAGATAATGGGTCAGAGTGTGCGGAATAGTGATTGCAACAAAATTGCCACTTTAAAAGAAGAGGTCCTGCAATTAGCTGATGGATTGAGCAAGATAACAATAGCTGGCAGAACACTCACTAGGTCCTTCATGGAAATCCGTAGAATAAATGGACAAGATATTTATCCTTCAAAAATACAGCAAGTATTACAGGCATAATTCAGAGTGATATTCCAAAAGGCTGGAGACAAGCCAAGGCTTGGGAACATTTCAGCCCTAATAGGAAGACAGTAATGACTACAGAGGTATGGTTTAAACAGGAGTGGGATGATGGGAAAAGCACACATCTGGCTTATCAAGCTGATTGCATTTTAACTAAACTGAGGCAATACAACAGTAGCTAGACTTAGAAACTTTAAGTGGGTTCCTAAAAATTTTAGCAAACCCCAGAGAGCCATAACATTGAGACAAACAGACTCTCAATAGGGCAAATTAGAAACTAACATAGTAGAGAACAATGGAACTTCAAAGGTTGTGCAGGGAAATATGGGCCCTCAAAAATGAGTTTATATGTTTACCCATGAATTAAGTCTGAGTTTGTGAAGACTTACTTTATGAATTCAATACAATAAGGGGATTTAAATGATAACCCCGAAATGCGTAGTCTCCATACCAGAAAATGGAAAAGCTAGGGAAGGACAGGTTTTCTTTGTTAATGTTAATTCTACCTGGCCACTTGCAAACAGTATTTTAAAGATGATTTATTCTTTGCTAAATGCAGCAGTGAGCTTTTGCCACAAAGAAACCATCCAATGCTGTCTCAAACTGCCTAAGTATTTCAGCACAAATCTTTAGGGAGTAACACGGCGGGATTTAGCAGATCGTCTCCCTATCTTTTTCTCTGTTAAATCAAATTGCAGCTGGCATTCAGGGAGAGCTTTGAGGCTGATAGATACTGGGTAGTAGAGAATGAGATCAATAAGGGCTTCTTCACATTGTCACAGGTCAATATGTTGAAGTGGCTCACATGGAGGGAAAATGAAAGTTAGGGAGAGATAGAACAGGTAAAGGAAAGAAGGACAGGAAAAGAGAAAAAGAGAGAAGGAGAGAGAGAGAAAGTGAATGAGAGAGAGTTGCAAGAAATGGGAGAGAGGGGGGAGAATATGGAGAGAATGCAAAGCTATCAAGTTGAAGATAAAATTTATTCTATGTCATGCTATAAAAGCATATTATAAGAATACGCCCAAAGTGCAATAGTAAACCTTGTTCTAGAAAAACCACCTTGGTCATCATGGCCTCCATATATCTCTCCTGTCAGGTAAGTGTTCCATCTTCAAGATGCATATTAAAGGCGCACGTTTTCCCAGTTCAAATGATCTGCACTGAATTGTGTATTCCGGCCTCAAGGTAGAGATTAAAAGCTGATCATCCAACTTCAGCTAAAGCAAAAATCCTCTACAGGTGTGGCCTCCTTTTGTAGGCTTAGTTAATTCTAGATCTAGTCAAGTTGACAACCATGAAAGATTTCCTGCACTCAAAATATAAACTTTCTTATCTCTATTATGGAGAAGCAATCCAATTTCCCCTTGGTTATAAGGATCTATCACTTCTATTACTGTTATTCCTTCCTTAGCCTCTTGGCTTAATGGCATCTGTAATGCGAAATGTCCAGGAAGTCTGAGCAGCCAGTAGAATAGAATATTTGTTATGTCTCAAAGCAGGAGCACTTTCCCCCTTAGAATCAAAACTTCTAGGCCAGTTTAACTTAAGATAGTGGAAACATGAAGCAAAATACAATTGCGGGGATCACCAAGTGTCATTAAGTCAGATAGTAAAATCTTCCCTTACAGCTTCTTGATTCCTGGACTCATACATCCTGGCTATGGGGAAAACCATACCATATATTGGACACTGATTCAAAAGAGGCACCAATTTCTGGAGAATGCTTCCACAGCTCTCCAGGTTTTTGCCTCCTAATTGGCTCTGTAACTGTGTGCACAAAAGACCATTCCTTCTTTCTATCAAGCTAGCTGCTTCAGTATAGTGGCGAGCATGGTAAGACCAGTGAATTCTATGATTGTGAGCCCACTACTAAACTACTCAAGCTGGGAAGTGAGTTTCTTTGGTTAAAAGAAATATTGTCTAGAATACCATGTCAGTAGATAAGGCATCCTATAAGTCCATGTATGGTGGTTTTGGCAGAAGCATTATGTTCAGAAAAGATAAAGACATAAACAGAATAAGTGTCTACTTCCTTAAGGACAAAGTGTTGTCCTTTCTGTAGGAAGTTGTCCAGAATAGTGAATGTACTCCCAGGTCGCTAGTTGGTTACCTTGGTGAATGATGCCATATCTTGAGCTCAGTGTTGGTCTCTGCTGTTGGCAGATCTGGCAATCAGAAGTGGCTAGGGCCTTGGTGAGTGGAAGTCGATATTGTTGAGCCAATATATAAGCCGTATCTTTGTCACCATGGCCACTTTGTTAATAGGCCCAGGAAAATGAAAGGAATGACTGGGTTAAGAGTCTGACTGTCCACAGAATGGGTCACCTTATCTTTTTGATTATTAAACTCCTCCACAGTTGAAGTCCTTTTTTGACAAGCATTTACATGGGACACATATGCTTTGACATTTGGGGAGATCTATTCACATACTTCTTGTGCAAATATTTCTCCTCAATTTTTCAATAATGTTCTTTCCAAATCCTTGACCATCCAGCCACTTCATTGGCTGCAGTTCACCAAACAGTGAGGAATTGCATATCTGTTTATTTCTACCTCCAAATAAAATGTATTTTCATGTATACTGAAGTCCTGTACACTATGAAAATTTCCCTTCACTGATGTCTTTCATGGTTGTCCCAGAAATGTGTGGGAATGTTGCTGTTGTCCATTTCTGGTTTGTGCTTTATTTTGGAGGGGGGGCGGTATTTTCAGTTATTTTTTTTCAAGATAGGGTTTCTCTGTACAGTTTTTGTGCCTGTCCTGGACCTGGAATTAGCTCTTATATAACAGGCTGGCCTTGAACTCACAGAGATCTATCTGCCTCTTCCTCCCCAGTGCTGGTATTAAAGGTGTGTATGTAACACCACCACCCAGCTTGGTTGGGGCCTTCATAATGTGGAGAACTACCATTAACTAGCCCATAGTCTTCTCTTCCTCAATCAACCCATAGATAAGGCTATAGGCACATCCTTGGCAGTAGATGACAATATAACTATATTAAAAATCATAGACACTTGGGCACTGTCTTCATGCAATTTGCTTGTGTTTTCAGAACCTGCTCAGGCATTATCATGTATATATACTTCCCCGTTGATAGTGGATTGCTGCTATATACATTCTACATTAAGACTTGGTGGATCAGTAACATCCAACTCATCATGATGGGCAGCCCACATTACATGGTAATTTGGTGGCCCATTGTGAAACTTCAGTTTCCACTAAGGCCCAATAGCTGACCAAAAGCTGGCTTTCAAAGGAAGAATATTTGTATGCAGAGGATATTAGAGCATTGCTCCAAAAGCTCAATGGTCTGCTCTACAAATCATCTACAGTGCACTGACAAAGGTTCCACATAGCACCCCTATCTGCCACTAACAGCTCAAATACCATCGGATCTATTGGATAATAGGGTCCAATTGATAGAGCAGACTTCACATCAGTCTGGACCTGCTGATCTCTTGTTCCAGCCCTTATACAAAGCTAGCAGATATCTGAGTCACTTGTTTATATGGGTTGAAGTAACAAACTCAAGTGAGGAATGGATTGTCTCCAGAATCCAAATAGGCCCACTAAATGTTGTGCTTCGTTCCTGACAGTGGGAGGGGACAGATGTAATAACTTATCTTTTATCTTAAAAGAACTATCTATGTATGGCCCACATCACTGGACTCCTAAGAATCTCACCAAGGTAGATTATCCTTAAATTTTGGTTAGATTTATTTCCCATCCTCTTATGTGCAAATGTGTTATCAGTAAGTTCAAAGAGGTTGATCCTTCCTGCTCACTTGGTCCAATCAGCATAATATCCTCAATATAATTCACCAATCTTGTATATGATGGAAATGAGAGATGATGAAGGTCCATTCTAAGTTTGGACAGAGAGCTAGAGAGTTAATATACCCTTAAAGTAAAACTGTTAGGGTTTAGCCAGGCAATGGTGGCGCATGCCTTTAATCCCAGCACCCGGGAGGCAGAGGCAGGCAGATCTCTGTGAGTTCGAGACCAGCCTGGTCTACAGAGCTAGTTCCAGGACAGTCTCCAAAGCCACAGAGAAACCCTGTCTCGAAAAACCAAAAAAAAAAAAAAAAAAACCAAAAAACCTGTGTTCATTGTTTGCCTCACCAACTGAAAGCAAAATAGAATACTTTTAAAAAAATAAAGTTGTGATATTGTCTTAGTATGAATCCATCTGTTTGAGCTTTTGAAGTATGGGGATTATAGACCAAATCTCTCATGCATAGCTGAAATATTTTAAAATATATATTAAATAATAATATGAAAGCAAATGAAGAGGAAAGACACCCACATACATATAGAAATGAGTTCAATAAAGGGTTCTTAAATAGTCTTATTTATTATGATGAACTTTTGAGAAGTATTGAAAGCCATACAGGTGCACCATGACAAACTATGATCATCAACTATGACAAACATGACATCTTAAACACAACCATCTAATGACAATTTTCAGTTGAATATTGAAATATCACAATCATTTTAGAATTTTTTCACATCTTCAATGAAATATTACTTTTTAAATGTAAAATCCTAGCTATTACACCTCCCTTGTACCATCCTCTGGTGTCTGGTCTTTCCAAATATGCAACTCTCATTAGCAGAGGTGTTGAGCAAAATGATTCCTATTGCTAAATATCCAGGAACATGAATATTTAGACTGTGTTCATGTCAAAGTAAAGAAACCTGAATATAGAACTAATTGAATTGTACATGGACTGCCATTTTCTTTACATTGTAAGCAAGAGCCATACACAAGGACATAAATGTTAGTAGTCTCCCCTTAACTGAAGTCATCCAGTCAGCACTGTTATGTTTAGAGGGGGCAGAAGTAAACTAGAGTAGCATATGCACAAATCTCTGCAAAAACCCATTCAAGAAAGAAGGGCAAACACTGTAATAGCAAGTAACACAAAATACCACCATCACCTTTCTTATTACTCATATTTTCTCAGAAGTTCATTTTAATTAACTACACTTTTAGAAACAAAATATGGTCCCTACACAGGATATTTATATATAAAAAGAGTTTTTTTATTTAAATGAAATTTAGGCCTTGGCAATGCTGAAGCAGCCTGAATATGGTGGCTCTGTTGAACTTGTCCATATTAGGTTTCATGGTCTAAGTTGATAAGGACGACTGGCCGGGTCTCTTCTTCATATTTATATCTACACTCATCAAAACACATTTCCTTCAGAACACCTTCTGTGGGTTCTTTTCAGATCTATTGCCATGTTTTCATTCAATCTAACATAACAGATTGCTGTAGATAACATTCTACCACATTAAGTAAAAGAAAATAGTCATTCTAACTTATAATTAATTTTGTTTGGGAGTAGAAATCTAATTCATATTGATTTTGAGTAAACCTTTACATACCCATCTGCTCCGTTTTAAGCTAGGCTTGTATAGATCAATGCTTCTCACAACTTGCACTAAGTAATCAATGGGGAAGGAAAATCTTTATTTACTGTCCAGTAATTATGTTTACATTCAAATGAAATATTATGAGATGTGCAAGGCCATCCTGGAGGATGAATTCATGACCCCTGGATCAGGAGAAGATTGCTTTGCTTTGTTTTTTACTCAAATGAAGCAAATCTGATGAATGTTTTCAGGAAATTAAAGGGACAGCTATGTCTTACCTTTGCTTCCTTTCAGTTCCCAAGACCAAGGTCATTGTCAACAGTTGCATGATCTTTCAGTCCCAGGAACCCTAAAATTGGTGAACTGCAGCTCACAGTCACATGGCTGCCAGAAGCTTATTTATTTCCTAAACTGTGATCAGCTCTGGTATTAAGCTGACCACTTGCTCACTCACAGCCACACTCTAACTTCATATATTTCACCCTGGACATTTTAACCTGGAGGACAAACACAGTCTCTCTAACGTTTGAATCTCCAACATTGTGGAGCACAGTCTAGACACGAACATACTGACGTTGTGCTTCAAAATCACCTAGAAAAGGAGCCCTGTTCTTTTCCAACCACATCTTGGCTCTCATTGGCAAGATCAGCGTGGCTATTGTCCTCTGTGAAAGGCATATGAAGAGATGTCCAAAGAACAGTGGTAGAAATAAAAGCAAATGAGAAACTGTGTTATTCTCATCACCATGCTTTACATTTAAGTAGCTCGACAAGCATGGAACAATTAAGTCCAGGTTTCTGCTTTCCAGCAAAGACGAACAGATGGTCTAGAATGAAACTGCCCATCAAAATCTGTTTTGTCCTGTTTTATTACAGCTATTCAGATAAGGAATGCAGATTGAAATAAGTAAGAGTTGTAAACAGGTTATGCTTTCAATAACTAAACACATTCACAGGACCGTGAATAAAAGACAAATATCTTGTTCACTATGGATTCTTGTCAACTAAAGAAGCTGGAGATTACACATGGCAAATACTTGCAAAGTAATGTTAGGTATATGAAATTATGCACAAAATTTGGCAACTGTCCCATTCAGAATAATGAACACACATGAACCAAATTAGTAAATACAAACTCATTGTGAAAATTATTGGTTTGTGAGTGTGTAGGGTTGTGTACATGCATGTGCATGTGATTATATGGATATTCAATTGTCCATGTGTTGGTGCAGAGAACAAGCTTATGTTTTGAGCACCAGGTGCTGTGTACCTGGTTTTGGGAATAGTCTCTAACTGATCCAGAGTTCTCTAAGTAGGCTAGGCTGGTTGATCACTCAGCATCCAAATCTGCCTGTTTCTTCCAACTTCATATGGCATTCCAACTTCCAATGGCATTAGGTTTGGTTTTTCATAAGTGATCTGAGGACTGAACTAAGAACACCTTGTTATCAAGGTTAACAGGTTTTTAAATTTAATTAAAATATAATTTGATCATAATATGTAGTCATATTAAATCCTGGAGTTGACTTGAGACTCCACATCAGACATTGTTCTTTAATAAGAAAAATCATAAGATAATATGAAGCTTGGAGAAAAGTAATAAAAGATAGACAAAAGATAATTTTATTAATACTTACAAGACTCAGTACAAAAGATGAGTCTCACTTAAGAAAGCTGGAAAATACTTCTTTTCCTCTGCCCGAATGAGATGTAAGAGACCATAGACTAGTGAATTATGAATATATTAAGCGACTGATTTAACCTTAAGATTCCCAGAACTACATCGTTATCAGGAGCAATCAAAGCAATGAGAACATAAATCTTTAACCTATTTATGCATTCAACGCAATGCACATTTTCAATGCACTCAATGAGTTGTAAGGTTCCTAATTAATTTCAATCAATCCCCAAATTAATAAAAATCAACTATTGTTAAATATACCTCTCTAAATACATCTTATTAAAGGCAATCAGAAGCTTTTAGTACTCAGAGATTCGTATAGTATTTTATCTTGAAGAGGACATGACTACATGATGATATATGATTATTAATTTGCTCCTTAACAACTATGTTCCTTTGAAAACTATGAAATGCATGGACTTACAGCTTCATTGTGTAAATCTCAGTTAAATTGTGGCAAGATTTAAAATCAACTTAATGAAAATGAAATAAATATTGATTAGTATGTGGCTAGAAAAAATAAAAAATTAAAAAAAATGTCAAATGTTTAACATAACTCAAAATATACTTAATATTTAAAAATATTGTTCACTTCTGTGGAACAACTTTTCTACACTATGAATATGTATTATGCTCATTGGTTATAAAAATGCTAACAGGCTGGTAGTTGGGCAGGAAGGTAGGTGGGAAAGCTAGACTGAGAATGGTGGTAAGCAGAGCAGATTTGGGAGAACCACCAGGCAGTCAGCACCCAGAAAGCAATACATGATAGAGGACAGGTAAAACCATGAGCCACATGGCAATACATAGATTAATAGAAATGGGCTAATTTAAGTTTTAAGAGCTAGTTAGTAATAAGCCAGAGCCATTGGCCTGGCATTTATAATTCATATTCAGCCCCTGAGTTGCTTATTTGATACCAGATGGACCAGACAGGAAATGTCCATTTACATAAAACAACACATTTTATCAATAATTCTTTTAATTTAGAGGACTAAGAAAAAGATCTACTTTATAGTCATTAGCCTTAAATTTACTGGATTGATAGAAACAAACCTCACAGACAGATCTACAGGTAACTGCTAAGAACTAAACTGAACTTATGTAGGCCAGATCTGAGAAGCAGAATGGAAGCACAGAGAAGTAGCCACACTGTTGGTCAGTAGGAGAGTAATAGAAATATGAGAACTGAGAAGTCTGAAGCCATTTTAAACACAGGGAACCCTTAACAGCAAATGAGAAATTCTATTTCCAATAAGAACTGACAGTATGTTAAGATACTGGCAGGGAGAATGAATATAGAGATTGAGACTTTATCATCAACGAGGAACACTTCAATTCTCATTTTGGCACAATGGTAGCAAGACAAAGAATGACCTCACAGTCCATTATCAAAAATGATCTGCCCATAGTACATTGTGTCTAACGTTCTAGAACATTATGAAGTGGATAATTTTACCTGAGTAGTTCATGAAAAAAATACCACATTGTATAATATCTTAAGCTAAAAGCTATCTGTGGATGATGTGAAAATTATTATGGCACTTTTAAGTAAACTAAGGCTCATCAGTTACACACATCAGGACAGAGAAAATCTTGCTTTTCACAGTACTACAGTGTTTTATCACCAAATATATGATTTATACTCTATTGATGAGCTAAATATCAACTCTATTGATGTACTTTGTTAATACATATTACAAACAAGCATATTTTTGTGTATATGTAGAGAAAATGTACAAGGATATATGCATTAATATGAACATTTCAAGATATCATATGAGGTAATTCATGGTACATACATTTGAAGTATCATTTCTCACAGCCTGAAATATTCTTTGTCTAGAAGTACATTTTAAAAAAATGCAACCACAATTATAATCCATTTCTCATGATGAATTATATTTACCTAGAGTGAAATAATAATTGACACTATAATAATAGAACAAAATTTGCTTTCTCAATATTGGTATGTGTAATAATAATTCAAAGGGTTTATGGGCTTTACCAAGGTATGAGCATATCCCACATACAAGCAAGTTTTCTAGAATTGACTCTTCCATTGAACTACAAGGGTCCTGAACAGGGGGAAGCCATCTGCCATGAAGTAAATGACCTAAACTTGATTCTCAATAGCAAAATGGTAGAAAGAGAGAATCCAGTCCAACCTGTTCTCTGAACCCCAATGTTAAGTTGTGTCACATGTACACACACACACACACACACACACACACACACACACACTTTAAAGAAGAACTATAATCAAATAATAATGAAGTCCCCCATCAGTTTGCTTTGAAGTCTACCCAGAATTTTCTTCTAACTATGTTATAATTGATAATCAACATATCAAAAAAATTATGTTCCTGGTCAACTATGAAGTTGTTTCAGAGATTACCAAGGTAGAGGGCTGAAAAGCAATAATCCACAAACAAGTTGTTACTGAAAGAATCACTCACTACTGTCTACAAGCAAAAGTCTCTTCAGCTATTCCCATGTAATACCCTATGTTCAAAGGGTATTACTTTGAACCTTTGAGAAGTCTTACATATTTTATTAATTGATATTTAGGACAAGTGAAATTTCTCATAAGTCTGACGGCTCAAATTCAATTATGGAAATCCACATGCTGGAACAGAGAGCTGATTCCAGCTTTCTATGACTTCTACATGCATTCCATGATGGGCACATAGATCATAAGCATGCATGCATGTGTACACGTATAGTAAATAAACAAATACAAAAAATATGTTTAAGTAATTTAGTGAGTTCTATTTAAAGTGCTGAGAGAACTCACATTTAGACAGATGTTTGGATTTGACTTTTTATTTTCTTAGGTTATCCAAGTCATTGTGGCAAATTTAATAAAACCCTGGTAAAAATGGATAGATATTAAAGTCAAAGTTCATAAACAGACTATATCCTTGTGTAATGACATCTTAATTTGCAATAAAAAGATGACATTACTATTATTCTTTAAAAGAGGCATTTTTAGCTTTTGTTGCAAAATAAAAATGCTATAGTTTTGTAGAGCTGACAGATAAAGAAAAAAGAACATCTTCAGTGCTGTGCTGAATTTTAATGTCTTGATATTAAAGTTCTAGGAATTTATCCAAACTATGCAAATATGTACTTAAGATGTTTATACTTTATGGTGCACAAATTCCACCTCAAGAAACCTCTACTACAAATATTTTTTAGTTGTGCACTGGGTACTTAAGTATGTATGGGAAGCGCACTGATATTTCTAATTTGCTTCCATATGAATGCATTAAAATAGAATTTAATAATAGAGAAAGGGTTAGATGAGTTCAAGTATGATAAAACGATTATTCAGTTTAACACAATATGATTGGACATACAATTCTCTACCAAGATCCATCAGAATTATGTAATTATAATTTTGAGACAGAGTCACTATTTTATTCACTGATGGAAGAATAGAAAGTTAATATCACTCTGGAATATTTAAAAATATGAGATGATTTGTTTCTATAAATTTTAAAAGTTTTTTAACCTCCACATAGAAAATGTCTTCTCAGTATTATGTATTCATTGTTATAGTTTGCTTGATAATGGCACAGATAACAAATTCATATTTTGTCTTGATAAGCATCACACTTTTAAACCAGGATTTAGGAATAATCTGTATTTTGTAATGGTGTCTTTAAAAGTTAGTTAGGGGTGTCCACTAGTTTCTTTAAACACTAACGCAAGTATTATTTTCCATGGTACTTTCCCAAGCATCTTTGATTACACCTTTATTGGAGTGATATTAATAAATCCACATTTGTTTTTAATCCATCTTTACTGGTTCCATCTCTACACATCTATGAACCACAACTCATTCATTTATTAAAAGATTCTGCTATTTGTTTTCAATATGCTATATAAAACTACATGTTTTCAATGCTGTGAATATCAATGAAATAAAATTATACTCTGAACCACCACATTTCATTCATTTTATTATTAACTATCACCAAACAAGCCTTCAAGGAAACTTTTTTCAAGTAATTGAATTATTAAAAATTTTAATATGAAATAATTACAACTCCTATAAGATTGTCTAATTCATCAATAGATATAGTTTCATAGAAAACTACAAAAATGAAATTTTATATTTTATAACCTGTGGTTGATTTATAGGGTTACTTTATTTCTTCTTATTGCACAAATATATAAAAACATTTATTTTATTGATCATAGTGTCTAGAAACTATATTTTCTTTGTGATAGAGACACATGGATCAATATAATCTTATACAAAATTTGGGTTGAAGTGGGTGAGTGATTGTGTGAATTGTAAGTCTAGTCTTTATTGTATATACTTTTCCAATTCATTTAGAGGCTTAAGATTTTAAACATCTATGAAATGACACAAAAATATATTTTTTCTACTTTTGTAAATCTGAAATCTTTCAGAATAACTAACTCATGCTTCGTTGCACCATGGCATTCTTTGGCTTTATCAGCCACAGATGAATCAGAATTAACTACTCTAAGTCAACCCAATGGTTTAAAGTCCTCCAAAGCCACCTATCTTCTTCATAATACACAGTATGCTCCAGTTTTGAACCGTCATTAACTATAAATTTATTGTTTCTCCAACTTCAAATCTTACATCAATACTCATCTCCAACAAACACATTTATGACATATATTTCTTGTAACCTTATTAAACCTCGAGGCATCTAAAGTGGAAAAAATAGTTTTAGGGACTGGGATGGATCAGCAGTTAAGAGTAATTATTGCTTTTGCAGAAGACCCACATTTGAGTCAAGCACCTAAAATGTGGTTAGCCATCGTCTATAACTCTGTTTCCTGGGGACCTGGCACCTCTTTTGACCTCCACGAGCAACAGGTAAGCATGTGGTACACGTGCATACAAACAGGGAAAAATACCCATAAACATAAAATAAAAACACCAAAATTAAAAAGAAAATGTTAGTTTCTCATTGTCATTAAAGTTTGAAGTTTGTGAAACATATTTCTGGATCCTTCACCTGAAACCCCTACAATAAATTACAGGATGCCTTCTGTTTATTCACCTGTCTCCTGGAACCACCATGGATATATGGGGGCTATCATTCTTTCTACATTTTACTTACTATAAATATTATGTTCATTTGTATAGTAGGAATTCAAAACATAGTTTTCAAGTGAGTAATTAAATCATTCTTACTGCCATTCTAAGTTTTAATGACATATTATTGAAATAAATGATACTACTTAAATGTTTTGGTCTGTAACTACATAGACTCCTCCCCGTTACTGTGATTAGCTTTGGTTTTAGCAATGTCTGAGAGAATTGTGTCTATTTCTCAACTGCATGCTTCTGTTTCTGAGCTAATAAAATACAGTCCTTATTTTTTCAGAAGACTTCACTATTGTTCTCTTACTTTTGCTCTGTATGTAGCATTCTGGATTCCACAAATATGTTCCACAGAATGATTTAACACTAGAGTCATTTGCTTGGCTTGTCAACCTTGAAGGCCATCTATTAGCAAATCCATACAGTGAAAATATTGCATCTGCTTACTGGACTAAACATCTTCCCAGCATGGCCCTCTCTTCTGGCTTTTGTCTCTGCACCTGTGTAACCCTAAGGCTTAAATTTGCATCCATTTTCAGGGCCTTCTCAATTAGAATGATTTCATCGTAAACTGAGCCATGCTTATCAACAGCATGAAAAATGACTTGTAGCAGCTTTAATATTGGAACTTCCAGCAATGCTGTATCTGAAAGAAAAATAATCTTATGAAATAGAACATTCTGTCTTCTAATAAAAGTATTTATGATTAAAAAAGCTCACTGTGCTAATTTTCATTTTTGCCAGAGAAGAAGAAAATGAAAAAAAAATCATTTCTTTTATTTAATATGGTTTCCAATTTTACAGTATTTAGATGATTGTTAACATTTCCCGAAGAGCAATACATATTATACTTTTACTTTATTTACATTTTATGGATAAGAAAGCCTACTAGTAAATACAATGGTACATATCATCATTTGTGTGTTTAATTACTGGTTATGATGATGCAGAAATTTAGGCCTTAATCTTTTACTTTCTAATTCACATTCATGCCATAAGCTCTGTTTACTAGTAAATGTCATATGGTCACTGTTAGGGCATTCTTAGTCATCTCTATATTTATATTTGGCTAACAGAGCCCATTTTAGTGGCATGCCACTTTTAAATGATAATTATTAGCAAATAGGCATTTTAAACATTTTAATGAATATAACAGAATTTGTCTTGAAATTCAACATTCACTTCTAACAAGCTAGTGAAAACATGTAGAAAAAAAAAGATTTATCTGAAAGAATTCACTACTCTTTTTATTCCCTTGACCCACCTCAGAAACTCCGGAAAAGTTCTATTTGATTTTGACTATGCTCTTTCATCCTTAGTACTCGACTGTGAATAATGTGCCGACTCTGGATAGCTAGATATTCAAAGTGCATTTCTAGGAGCTTATAGAATAAAAGTGTCAGGGATGCCTTTGTGGACCCTCTCCAGTGCTCCACCGTAAAATGACATTGGGACTTCCTCAAACAGAGTCTCCCGCTGTGACGCACAGTGAGGGAGCAACGCATAGGACATCAGAGACAGAGTAGGCCTAAACATGACATAGATGCTGTCGTTTTATTATGAATATGATTGACTTCAGGGTCAGTGCTCCTGAGGGAGAAAATGCACACTCTTTTTCACAGGAGCTGAGGTACATGCAAAGAAACCTATGGCTATGTGAGGATTCCTTGCTTCTTGACTATGACTTCTGACTAAAACAAGCAAAAAGGTACATTTTATCCCCGTGAATCTACTAAGCACTATTGCTGCTATTCAACTGGGACTGAATACATTGAGTGCCTAATCAAACAAAGGTGTTAAAAAAGCTTTTCAAGGAGCCATTCATTTGCAGGGTTTTCCACTCTCAAATGTCTCAGAAGTCATTTAAGGTGTGAAACACCAAACACTGGTTGTGGCAGAATAATAGAGTCATTAAGGAACATGAAGTACAGAGGAAGGTTATAGGCTTCTCTACAACACAGTAATTCTATGAACTTTCGTTTAAAAGGAAGAGCTTATACAACTCTGTAATACTGTGATCAAATCACTTATGCAAAGTTGCATAAGGGGACTTGTTTTCTTGTATGTATCTTGCTTCAGGTGAGCTGAAAACACCCTAAAGGAGGCACCATTCCCTGGGATGGGACAAGAGGAGTGTTAGCTGAGATGCTGTGGGAGCTCCTTCCACTCCTTCAGCCAATAGCCTTTAAGATACCAGCCTACTTGGGTTGGTCTCTTTTACTTTAAAAAGGAGCGGTAGCCATGAGCTCTCTCTCTCTTGCTTCAAACTCTGCTTCCAGCTACTAAACTCCTTTCCTGATCATGCACAGGGCTGTTTTCTAGGATGGTGATCTGTAAGTTTTCCCTTTAAATAAATAACTCTTTTATTAATCATAATTCCAAACAGGTGTGAGATTGTTTTGTGACTTAAGCCTTCATCTACTCCCACATTTCCAAAAAATGGACTATGGATGTTCTTGTTTTCTTAAAAAAAAAAAAGAGGGGGGATGGTGTGGGACAATTCTGTATTCTGTCAATTATCTTTTAAATAAATGCTGATTTGCCAGTAGCCAGGCAGGAAGTATAGGTGGGACAACCAGACAGGAAGTAGAGGTGGGGCAAGGAGAACAGAAGAATTCTGGGAAGGAAGAAGCCCATTCCTCCCCAATCCTGCTCAGACACCAAAGAAGCAGGATGTGCCCTGCCCTGCTGAAAAAGGTACTGAGCCATGCGGCTAACATAGATAAAAATAATGGGTTAGTATAATTTATAAGAGTTAATACAAAGCCTGAGCTAATGGACCAATCAGTTTATAACTTATGGAGACCTCTGTGTCATTTTCTTTAGGGCTTACCAGCTGTGGGAACTGGGCAGGACAGAAACCCCAACAAGCAGACCCACATGTTACACTGAGCCCCAGCATTCATTGTTCTTTTCTGCCTTACTGCTGACACCATGTGAGCAGTTGATCCAAACACCTGCTGTCATGCCCAGTACCTTTCAGCAATGAGACAAATCCTTCCAAAAATCCCTTTTGTTGGGGTATCTTGTCACAATAAGACAAGTAGCTAAGACAATGATTAACAGGGTAGTGATCTTAGATGTCTCAGAAGCTACTGAAATGTAAATTAGTTTTGTTTCAATTGGATGTAGATAAGGAAGACAGGTCCACTAGCATTTATCTGTTTGGTATTAACACTTAGCCTATCCTATTCTTAACTTCTTACCATACATATAACAAAAAATTAATAAGTATGTCTGTGATGGTAATGAAATAAGGTCACATATCACAAGTGTCAAGACTATAATTGGTCTACTGCTTTTGCCTTCACTGGAAATCCATGGTAATATTCTTTGTCTATTATTTCATTTGAACAGAACTGAAAATAACAAGTTTTTTTCTTTCTTTCATTATTTTTACCTAAAAATATGATTTCTTAGTAGTACTGGTTCTAGTATTTTGAGTAATGAAAGTTCATGAAAAAAAGAGATGAAGACCCAAATCTATATTTTTGTAGAGAGATTGTATCTAAGAATGAAATAACAAACAACTGGAAGGGGTCAAACCACAGACTGATTTAGAAAGTTGGAAAGAGAAAAGGTTGCTAAGGAAAGTATTGAAGACTTGAATACATAAAGTGAAAAACAAGACAGATTGTCTTAGCTAGGTTTTTGCTGCGGTGATAAAAAAAAAAAATACCTTGACCAAAAGTAACTTGGGGAAAGTAGATTTTTTTTTTTTGTCAGTTAACAACTCTCAGGTCTGGTCACACTCTTATCACTGAGGAATATGAGGGCAGGGATCTGAGGTAGAAATTGAATTAGAATCTGTAAAGGATTGCTACTGACTTGCTTGCTCCCTATGGCTTCTTCTATCTGCTTTCTTATATCACGTAGGACCACTAACTCATTGGTAACACTGCAAACAGTGAGCTGGGATATTCCATTCCAATCACCAATTAAGAAAATGTACCACATCCATGTTGACAGTTCAGTCTGGTGGGATTAATTTCTCAGTTGAGGTTTCCTTTCCACAAATGACTCTAGATATACCGAGCTGATACATTTATTCTCTTATTGCTTTGCTAGAACTAATAAAGGCATTTGGAAGAAAATATTATATAGTGATTATGAGGGTTCGAGAGCTGTCTCTTTTCTATAGCATATGATTGCATAAATAGGCAAACAATATACTAAGGTCCTAATAAACAGGTAAAAGTAACATTGTTTACATTTTTATTTTTATTTCATATCAGGCTTCTTTTAGTTTAGGATGGGCTCAAATTTGTTTTATAAATTTTGCTGGTTTGAAATGCTTGATACTCTTGTCTCTCCTGATTTCAGGAATTAAAGGTGTATTCGTTATCATGTTCAACCCTAAAGACAGAGAACTGATGACAGAAGAAACAGAAATATTGAACACATTTAAGGGAAAGTTACCAAAATTTTAATTGATTCAAACATATGAAATAGTTAACACATGATGACACCATCTATCCCTTGTTCCTGGTCCAACGTTTACACCAGTGGTAATTACAGTTGGATGTGATGCCCGAAGAAACCGTGAGCCTGACTGTAGATCCTCACTTCTCCTCTTGCTCTCCCAGATCAAATCCCCCAGTCTCATTCCCATACCTGTGGCACACCTGCTGCAATCTCCCTTACATCTCTGACACCATCCTAAACAGATCACAAAGAGCATCAACTTTGCTTCCTCAACTTATCCTACTATTCTGGCCTCCAACAGCAGCAGGCATTCCTAAGGAACACAACCCATCAGATGAAAAGGCCAGGAGAACAGGTCCACAGAAAATATCCTATCAGGCAACACAAAGCCATCACAGTCTCCCAAAATCGAGAGAGGAAACAGAAACCCAGGAACAAAACCCTCAGCCAACAAACAAAACCAGGTATCAGCATCTAAACATATAATCACCCAATCCCAGATGTCTAGATTCCAATGTAAAAGCACAGTCAATAACATACAGGACAGTGTGTCTTCACTAGAGCCCAGCAACCCTACCACAGAAGGCCCTGAATATTCCACCATATCTGAAGCATAAGAAAGAGACCTTAAAACAATCTGTGTGAAGATGATAGAGACTCTTAAGAAATGAATAAATCCCTCTAAAAAAATCCAGGAAAACAAAAAAAAATCTGCATGAAAATGAATAAAACTGTTCAAGACATAAAAACAAAAATAAAATCAATAAAGACAAGATAAAGTAAGGGAATGCTGAAAATGAAAAATTTAGGAACTCAGATAGGAACGTCATAGGCAAGCCTCAGTAACAGAATACAGGAGTTGGAAGAGAGAATCTCTAGTGTTGAAAACATAATAGAATAATTGAATATATTGGTCAAATAAAATGTTAAATTAAAATAAATGTTAACCTGAAGATCTCTGATACAACATATGAAGGAAATCTGAAACACTATGAAAAGAGCTAAGAATAATAAAAATAGAGAACGGAGAAGAAACCCAGATTAGAGGCCTGAAAACATTTTTTGAATTTTGGTATTTTATGAATAAGATTATGTGATTTTAGCTACAAACTCTACTTAAAATAATTAAGTATTCAAGTAGGCAATCTGGAGTACTTGAGAATGTTTTTCAAATGAGACACATTTTTCTGTTTATTCTTTTTTTAATAACTTGGAGCTGTTTGGTACAAATGAGACACATTTTTATGTATAATAATTACGTGCATCCAGGAACAATCTTCATTCTATAGCATGTAATCACATAAATTCTCAATCAATATACAAAGCCCCTGAAAAATGGGCAAAAGCAAAACCAGAATTTATCTGCTTGTTTTCATATTTATATTTTTTATTTATTTACTGAACATAACATATGTTAATTACTGTATATAATATATCAATTCTTTTTTATGAATGCTTCTCAAAACTGTAAACGTAACCCATATCTGATGGTCTAGGAAAAATATAAAGATCGGATTTAAAGCTTTTTTAAAGTTTCTTTTTATTTATTCTTTGTGTTCTTCACATTATGCGTCTTGATCCCATTCATTTCCCGGTTCCTCCTGCATATCCACCCTCTGCCCTTGTAGCTCACCCTCACTGATAAAATTTAAGAAAAAAAAGGAAAAACGGGGGAGGGGATCTCATCATGGAAGCTGTAGTATGACGTAGTGAGTCATGCAGTAAGCCCTTTTGTCCATATATCTTTACTTGCAAATGTTCATTACATAGAGTTGTTGGTCTATATCAAGGCTTCTGGTATCTGCCACACTACTGATGTTGAGCCCTCACTGGAACTCCTCCTCTGGGTTATCCAGCTGTTGCAATGTCTGATAAAAATCCTGAAGTTTTGGGTCTCTGGGACCGGTCCCTTCATATGCTCCAACAGATCACAGATGGGGTGCATATTGGGGTATATCAATCCATAACCTTGGTTCTGGGCATGGGTAGTTTCAGGGTCATTTTTCTCTTGTTCTTACCACCAGGGTAAGCCCTCTGCATTGCCTTCTTGAGTGCACCCTTTGCAAGGATGAGCAAGGGGTAGGAACAATTCTCCTGTTTTCATGTCCTCAGGGTCGGATCTCCCACACCTCCACCTTTAGGGCTAGCACTGCTTTGCTCCCCAGGCATGATGTAGGGCCACTCTCCCGAGTGCTGCAGTGGATGAGGGGCAGGGTTTGCCCTCCCACTCATGTCATCAGGGGCAACTCTTCCACTTTTCTTCGGCATTGATGGGCAGGAGTTGGGGGGGCATCTCTACCCAGCCCATGCAGGGGTTTAAATCTTAAAGTAGTTTGTAAATATATAACGTTCCAAGTGTCTTAGTTAAGGGTTTCTATTGCTGTGAAAAGCCACCATGACCACAGCAACTCTTATAAAGGAAAACATTTCATTGTACCACCTTATAGTTTCAGAGGTTTAGTTCGTTATTGTCATGACCAGAGGCAAATCAGCACGCCAGGAGACATGGTGCTGGAGAAGGAGCTTAGAGTCCTTATATATTAACACTAAGCCACCATAAGAAGTGACCTGTCTCACTGGGCATGGCTTGACAAAAAAGACCTCACAGTCCTCCTCTACAGTGACACACGTCATCCATCAAGACCACACCAACTCCAACAAGGTCACACTTCCTAATAGTGCTACTCCCTTTGAGGGCCATTTTCTTTTTAACCACCATACAAGTGAATATAAAATATTACTAAGAAGAGAGAAGCACCCATCTCATGCTGTGCAGCCAAATGTACCAACCAGGAGCCAAAGGCATCAGGCAGTTGGGCGTGATAATGATCTCTTTGTTATGAGGAAGCATGACTGAGCACATCATTATGGTAACCTGAGTGGAGTAAGGAGACTCACATACAGGCGTGGGGCTATCCACTGTGGGCTCTGAGGAGAAAACCTGGAACTTTGCAGCACCAGACAGGCAGACACTATTGGAGTGAGCAGAGGTATGGTTTAGTGGTTTAGGGGAGAGATGGACAGGATGGTTAAGGTCCTATGGGCAGAGGCATATCAGAAGAGGGGAGAGGAGAGAATGGGCTGAGATGGTGAGGGAGCTGACTCCTTGAGCAGTGACTAAACATGGGAAGAAATGCGCTGAAACATTAGTGTGCAAAGTGGCACAAATGAAGAGTTCTTAGGCTTTCCATTTTCAGATCTTTGAGTAAATGTTAAATGACCCCTCAAATTGCTAAAGAAGTAAAAATGCGGCATTAAATTCTGACTTAACAGTAGGCGACATTTGCCTTAGACTCAGTGAATACTCACAAGCAATTGGAGATTCTCCACTATAGGTTAAATGAAGTTCCCAGCAGACATGATGTTTCCCAGTTATAGAGATTGTGTGTTACTCAAGCATTTCTCAGTAGTCCGCAGAAAAAAATTTTATTTTAGGATATGACAGGTCTAGTGTGTGTATCCTCTCTTTATTCTAGAGTTGTGTAGATCAAAGATATTCAATTTTAGCTTAAATGGTAAAGGCATAAAATTTCAGTTGTTTGCTTGTTTCCAAGAGACTCAAGGGTCCCACGGTTCCGTCTCACTAGTAACTACCATACTGCACAGCAATGTAAAGAACAGCTTCATCATTACATTTCATTCTTTTGAGCAAAAACTTCCTAATGCATGACTGGTCCTTTTGGGAGGAAAACACTCCAACAACATAGGATGTCTTTTTTTAAAGTTATTTTATTTATTTATTTATTTATTTTTATTTTTTTGGATTTTCGAGACAGGGTTTCTTGGTAGCTTTTGGTTCCTGTCCTGGAAATAGCCCTTCTAGACCAGGCTGGCCTCGAACTCACAGAGAACCGCCTGCCTCTGCCTCTCAAGTGCTGGGATTAAAGGAGTGTGCCACCACTGCCCGGCCATAGGATGTCTTTAAACTACATGTGAATCTGAATTATTATTTTTTTTTGCAGTTGGTATTTTTGGTAATCACATTGGGATGCGATATCCTGATCCAAGCATTTCAGATTATTACACATTTTCAAGTTACATTGCAGATAACCAAAACGTAGTCCTGCCCATTAGGCAAGTACTCTACCACTGGACCATACTTTCAGACTCTATATGGCTTTTTAATTAAGGAGGGAGTTATAGGTATTATTCCATTATTTTGAGATGGATTGTGTATATAAATATGAAAAATAAACTTAGTACATCTAGGATACATTTTTCAGATGAAATTGGACAATTTATTTGAATACTAATCTATCCCTGCAATTTTTCCCCACAATGTCAAATGAATATTGTCACTGTTTTTTTTTTTTTTTGTGGCTTTTGAGCCTGTCCTGGAACTAGCTCTGTAAACCAGGCTGGTCTCGAACTCACAGAGATTCGCCTGCCTCTGCCTCCCGAGTGCTGGGATTAAAGGCGTGTGCCACCATCGCCCGGCTTTGTCACTGATTTTACTTTACTCTTTTGTTAGCATATTGGTGTCAGCTTAGGGCTGTTCCTAAAAAAAGTCCTTTAACACTGTCAGAATATAATTTGTTAGTTCAGAGATAAAAGGATGACAATAACGAGAGCATATTGTCTTTTGAAAAAAATCTCTGTCTGGACAGTGGGTAAGCAAGAAATCCCTTCATGTATGAGCTATGCAGGAATACAATGAATTTCCTTTAAATTCTATAAAATTGCATGATATGATTATGCAATTTGCAAACAAGTCTTGTGTGATTTAAAAGCAGAATGTTTTTAAAATCTGAGGTTAATGACAGAGAAAAATTTGTAAACTAAGACAGTATATAAAAATCCTTCTTAAAGCCATTTTCCATCAGTTTCTGTGCTAGTAGGCAGACGGAGAAAGAACAAAGTATACATTTGGAGATTTATTCCTATCTCCAAGCCACTGAGTGGATGCTCTCTGAAACACTATGTCTATAAATAGACTCAAGTGACAGAATCACATATCTTCTCAAAATGCAAGGCATCTTTCTCAAGGGTTCAATTAGTCACAGTAAAAGAGTCAGAGCAGCTATCTCCCATGCCCGAATCACCCATAAAATTTTGTTTTTGCAAATATTTTCATAATCTATTACCTCATTTCCTCCAACTAAATTCCCCGGGAAGGCTCCTGTCCCTTTCTAATTATTTCAGTAATTAGGAGTAATCTTGATTCACTGTGCATTTCACCCAGGGAACCGTGAATGGTGAGGTAATGAGGGTGGTGTTGGACCTCTTAGACTCATCACAGACAAGGTCCAGTCAAGGTAGAGGCTGTTTTCCAGATGCAGCAAAAGCATACCCAGCAGAAACATGAGTGTGAGTTAGTGATCCATCTCCTCAAATTTGAAGAGTTTGGTGCTAAACTACTCCAGTGTGTTTATTAATGCAAGCGCTAGTAATCTACTCTACCATTCCAGCAACTCACATATTGTTTTCCTCTGCAGGGTAAACTACGTATTTTCAGGCTGGTTTTATCATTATTTCTCCTCACTTGTCATTCATCACTTTATTTTCAAAAATAATTGTTAAATTTGAACAACATTAAAATCAAGCACCATATTAAATTTCATCTGGCACTTAAGAATAAATATATGTATATTATTATTTCACAACTTTATTCCTTATCCTGACCCCCCAAATATAAAGAGTTTATTATTATGAAGACTGTAACCATTGTTTAATACTGCATTTGTAAAAAGAAATTCACTAGATCTTGTATACACCTGTGACCTTCTCTGAAAAAAAAATAAGAGTATGTTCCATACAGTTTTATTTCAGGGGCCGGTTTCCTGTATAATTGTCCTGTAATTGTAACAGCACTCATATAGAGTAAGAGGGCTTGAGACCGAGAATGGTCTGAACTGGGGTTCCATAAACTCACTCAACCTCCCTGATCCTATCTTCTGGGTCTCTGAGATGAGAGGATAGACACTAAATATGATTACACACAAAGCTCTCGGCATATACTGTAGGATGGTAAATAAAGCGGGATATGACTAATTGAATTCTGTGTGTCCTAAAAAAGAAAACACTGTTTTAAATGGTTTTTTTTTTCAAGTTAACAACTGGAGGACAGTTTAATGTGGCAATGCATGGCTATCCTAGCACTTGAGAGAAGAGTTTCATAAACTTTCTGTCAGATGAGCTACAAAGGAATTTGAGGCCAGCCTGGCCTGTATAGTAAGTCATTATCAAATTAAAAGTCACATTATGTTAGGTGTGGGGATTCAGAGCACAAAAGGCTAACACTCTCCGTCACAAGCAGATTCTAGTATTTAATGGCTATATTTGTAAAAATACGTGGGAATAAATGAGGATACTGGATATGAAACTAGGAAGGATACAATGAAACAAGAAAAGGAGCTTTTTTTAAAAGATGGGAAGAAAATATAATAGAATCAGTACAACGTGAAAGGGGTGGAGTGATATTTTGCTTTCATTTTAACAAATAAAGCTTGCCTGAAGATCAGAGCCCAGAGCTAAGCCACTAGAGGCTAGGGTGTGGTGGCACACACCTTTAACGCCGCGATTTAAGACACTGAGGCAGAGGGATCTCTCTGTTAGTTCAAGGCCACCTTGGTCTACACAAGATTGAAACTGTCTAAAAGAGAAACAGAGCTCACACAAAGGTGATCCCAGCACTAGGGAGGTAGACACAGGAGTGATATGGCTGGGCAGAAGAATATAAGGCAGAAGGAGATATGAGCTCAATGCAATGTGAAGTTTGGTGGAGACAGTTGCAGTCTGAGGATCATCTCTGCAGTCAGAGGATGAAGGCTTAGGAGACAGTCTCTGAGGACAGCATCATCCCTTTGGTCTGAGCATTGGAATAGGTAAAATAACTCCCCAGTGTCTGACCATTCCGTTTCTCTGATCTTCAGCATTAACTACTATATTGTCTTTGTGTTTTTATTATTAGCACCATTAAATTCATGCTATAAATGGGAAAGTGAGACTACTGAGGGTAGAATAGTAGGAATGCATAAAACAGTAGAGTAGAAGAGTGAGGTGGGTTACAAAGAATGGCAAAAGAATGAATGAGGATGTTGGAAGAACTCGGTGTGACCTGTGAGCTAAGGTTATGGTTTCAGTATTTCTCTGACTAAATAAAATTAAAACATGCATACAAACATATTAAATAGTGTATACAGATTATTCATACACATTCAACACATAATTTGACACAAACATTACTGAAATACAGGCAGACATAATGATACCTGTGTCTAGTGTCATATTTTCATGAGTATAAAATTTGTTGAAAATGTGGAGTCTATTTTGTGAACCGTCACTGAATACGAGATCACAAAGACTTCATATATGTAATTTTACTATATCATTTTAGATTAGGAAGCAATGTCGGTGGTATTCACTTCTATTTTTTCCTCTTGGACTTGAAGTCTAAAGTTAAATAGGAGTTGCTTTTGGTTCTAAACTTGGTTCAGTAGAATGATCATTTTCTTCAACTATGACAGAAGGAAAAGATCAAAAGTCTTGGAAAAACATACAGTTTTGCCATTACCTTACAACAAAGACTATTAGAACACAGAATAATAAAAAAGAAGTGAATGGAGAAACCATTTTATGAAATTGAGGTCACTAAGAAAGCTCATTGCAAAATCACATTAAGAGCTAAACAATTCCATGCAGTGTGCTTGGGGAAAAATATATTTTATAAATGATTAGGAATGGGAAGAGGTTAGGATTAGCAGAGATACCAGTAGAAAGTGGGACGAGAGAAAATCAAAGTACTTGAACTAAGTTAGAAAACTGAAGACTTGAAGAACTCAGAGACAGGCAGTAAGACAGTAGAGCTTTTGTGTTTTTTTTTTTTTTTGCTTTACTTTTCATTGAGGAACAAAACAATGGAGTTATTTTTTTTCTTTCTAGTATTCTCCAGACTATCTGACTCATATTCAGCAAATATTTTCCAATAACTGAATAAACCAATTCTTTTCATGATTATCATATTTAATACTTATTCATATTACCAATATAATTTATTCCCTGATATATACTTTGAGATACTTGGTGTTTATAACCCCAGGCTAATTCAAGTTCTAGATATAGCACTTCCAAAGAAAGCTTCTATTTCAAATTTAAAATCCTCTGTATAAATCTCAAGCAAACCCTAAGCCACTACTGATAATCTAATTCCTCCATGCTAACATCAGACAACAAATAAATCCTTATGTTTTAGGCCATCCTAAACTACTAGCCCACCTTCCATGTTCTTTCCTCATGAAAGAAACCATCACCCTAACTTCTGTATAGTCTGCTTCTGACTCACCTGTTGTTTTACCTGTGGTCTCTCTTATGGTGTGTGATGTCTCCAGAGCCCTGAGGTCTCTGTTCTACCCCATTTCTAAGACCATTTTATTACAAGTAAATTTAATAAACCTCAGGCATTTTTCTAGTCTCAAACATAAAGGATGCCTTCCATTTTCGTGAACAAATGAAAAAAAGTAATGTGAGAATTTTCACCTATTCCATTATCCACAATTTTAAATTGGTTATTTGGAGTTTAATTTGATACAAAATTTATATAAGACACTGGTAAAATTTAAAGCACCATAGGAATATTTAATTTAGGTTGTGATTAAGAAAAAAAACACTAACTAGCTAGGCTTTCTAATACCTATAGAACACTGTGATATTGAAGATGGTAAATACATAGTATTTAAAATATTAAATATGAGATACGTATTATATAATGTTAAAAGAAAAACATCAAATTAATAATTGCAATCTTTAACAAAACACATATTTTAATATTCATACAAGGGTTTAATTACTAGCATGCTAAATGAGGTTAGTTTATAGATGTTCCAAAGGTTTTAAATTTAAAAATAATTCAAAATTAGAGAAGATAAATTCTAACCCTATATAAAGATATAATAAAGCTAAAATTTTTTATAGTGTTGTTTCACATCTTTTTTTTCTTCAAACAAGTATATATACAACTAGAAGATCCACATCTTCGTCCTTCTTGATTATAGTTTATAACCCAAGCAATCCAGCTTTCAAAAGCACTTTCTCTACGTTTCCACTGTGAGCATGTACTGCTTTGCAACCGGCAAAAAGCATTTTTTTTATTGAAAAAAAAAATTCTGCCTCCTCCCAGCCTCCCATTTCCCTCCCCCTCCTCCCATCCTTCTCCCCCTTCCCCCACTCTTCTCCCCCTCCCTCTCCAGTCGGAAGAGCAGTCAGGGTTCCCTGCCCTGTGGAAAGTCCAAGGTCCTCCCACCTCCATCCAGGTCTAGGAAGGTGAACATCCAAACTGGCTAGGCTCCCACAAAGCCAGAACATGAAGTAGGAACAAAACTGCATGCCATTGTCCTTGGCTTCTCATCAGCCCTCATTGTCCGCCATGTTCAAAGAGTCCGGATTTATCCCATGCTTTTTCAGTCACAGTCCAGCTGGCCTTGGTGAACTCCCAATAGATCAGCCCCACTGTCTCAGTGGGTGGGTGCACCCCTCGTGGTCCTGACTTCCTTGCTCATCTTCTCCCTCCTTCTGCTCCTCATTGGGACTTTGGGAGCTCAGTCCAATGCTCCAGTGTGGGTCTCTGTCTCTATCTCCATCCTTCGCCAGATCTCTGAATGTGACACTACAGCATCCTTTTATATTGAACTTGTATCAATGTTCCCCACAATTTTGCACGTTTAAATTGTAAAACTCATTTTGGACCTTGGCCTTCACTCAGATTATTTGTTGTTTTGGGACACCACGGGTTGCCGAGCCTATCGGGGATCATTTAATAATGACAGAGTTTTTAATAAACAAACATTTTAGGCACATACAATTGTACTAATCAGTTAATAATTATATAGGGCTATTTAATTTTTCCTTAAGTATTATTCATAATTTAAATCATAAATGAGTTTAATATACTGAGCAAATCTGGATTTTTGTTTCAGAGATTTAACCAGTCGGGTTCCTTCTCTGCAATAACAAAGTCCTTTGGCAGAAGGAGCACCATGTTAATTAGAAATAATTTCACTGCAGCTCTCCTTACTAACAAGCTTAAAAACATTAACATTAAAAAATAAATGCCTAGTTATAAATATAGTTTTTCCAGGGATCTCAAATGCTAAAATAAATGGGGCAATTTTTAATTTCATTTCATAATTATATCCAAAAAAAAACTTGTGTTTCTATTGTTTGCTTAGATAAAGGAAACTGTCTAGGATATCGGAATGAAATTAAATCCTACAAGCACTCCTTAAACAAACAACATTTGAAAAGAAATGATCTGTCTCTTCAGTAACTTTCTGAGCTTAATAGAAAAAGTTCTGTGAGTGAAATAATCCCAGTTGCCAAGAAGGTCCATGATCTGAGAGTGACCCTTGGAACCGCTGTGCATGTCCTCCGTGGCCTGCATTTGCAAAACTCCTGAACTCCTCAGGCTAAAAAAGTTTTCTTAGGTCAAAGTTCAGTATATTATTCATTATATATTGGTATCAAATTCCTGATATTAAGCTCTCTTCCTTTTTTAATGTCTGAAGCACTTGTATTACGTACATGTAAAACCATGCTCAGCTCAGAAGGATAAGCTACACTAATGATGTCAAAAATGATGGATACTTATCAGAATTATATATAACACACATATAATGAGAGCCCACAGTTTTGTATCTGTTCCATCATGACTAGAGATCAAAGAGTTCAGACCTATTTCTTGCTCCTTAAAGACAAGGATATGGCTACTGGATGCCTTATTCTTCAAAGGCTAGACAACAGATGTTTTGATTTAGGGCATGGTTACCAGGTCTTTTGAGATGTAAGGAGGTAATTACACTTGCTTGTTGTTTGTATCATGGAAGTCTTTTGCCCTCCCCTTTTGACTGGGGTATATAATGACTGAGTAATACACTCGGGGCTTTTCACTGGAAGCCCCCCTCCCAACTCTAACTTTTGTTTCTTGCATATTTATTTCTTCAATTTACACTCTCCTTCTCATGAATGTACAGACACATTAGGCCAGACCAGATGCTAAACATTTTTATCTTTGAAAATAAGAAATTCAATTCAAACAACGGATTGAAATTTTACTGTTTAACATTTGCCATTTCAGGAAGGAAATCACCGATTAAAGCAAAGACTTTGTGATGCTCATCTATGCAAATATGGATATCTCACAGCATTGTCTGATTCCATGGGTATGTTAAACTATATCAAATCTGGCTACACTTGTGGTAACAATGAACACTCTATACCTCTGTTTAACCACAAAAGAAACATTGAAAATGTTTCAAGTTGTCGTTGTTGGAAAATGACTAATAATAGTTTGAAGTGAGCAGTTCCAGCTATTGTAAAAGCAATTAGCACCTTATTCCTCCTCTTAGACAAATTAAAATGATGAATATTTCTTCTGTCAGAGGAGAAAGTGAGCTCTATTACCAAATCTGCAAGTGGCAGCTGATGCTTTATTTCAAAGTTGCCTTTTGTTTTCACAAAGGAGAAGAACCTAATGTCTTTGCTTGGATTCTAATCATGGCAGATAATATCAGAGGGGCTCTTTGCACGATTGTAGTAACTTGCAAAGCTTCACAGGCAGCTGAGTTCATTATACTCAGGCTGTCAATCACACAGCCAGTCATTTGTATTGCTGTTGGTCTCCCATTGCTATGTTTCCTCATGGACATTTTTCTTCTCTTTCCTGGGGCGTTTAAACATTCAACTCGTTCTCCTTACAAATAGCCTTGTGGAGGATCCTCATTAGATTTCCTTTGCCATAATAGAGAAGTAAGAAGGTTTCTTTGTATCACTGTTAGAGACTCGGGTCTTTAATCTAATCTGGGAATTTTTTGAAAACACATTTCACTATTATCTTGATACTTCTCTTCTTTTTGCCTGATGAAGGATTTCACATGCAATAAGTTCATTGTGTTTTATATCACTTATACAAGGATAACTTTGATGCACACACACACACACACACACACATGCACACAAATCAATAAACAACCTTTAAACATAATTGAATTTAGAACTATTCTCATTAAAAAAGCCTGCAGGGCTTTCCTGCAGGTAGGCTGCTCTATTGCCCCCACCCTAATCATTGGACCCTGAAATCCCACCTTGCCTCCAAACTTGTTTAACCCCTCCATCCTCGCAACCTTAGTGGAACTCTGAAACACAGCCTGCTACTACACAGAGAGGACCAAAAGGTGAGTGACCAGCCACTTGATGGGACACCACACTCCCTAGGCCCTACATACCTGGACCCTTTTCCACCCTGCCTTGGCTTCTCTAGCCAGCCAGCAGAAAAGTTTCCTGCAGGTTGGCTGCTCCATTACCCCATCCTGATATTCAGACACTGCAAGCTATAAGTCCTGTCCTACCCTGAAACCCTCCTATCCCATTGCAACCTCAGTATAACAACATGCTGTTACACATAGAGGACCAAGAGATGAGTAACCAGCTGCCAAACAGGACACCCCACTCTCTAGAACCTCCATGCTAAGGTAAAACCCCTGGGCCCCTCCCCCAACTCAGGTGAGTTTCCTGAAGGTAGGCTGCTCCAATACCCGGGAGACACAGACAGTAACAGTACAAAGCAAACTAAGAACAGTTCCCAAGACACAGACAGTTCACTGCAAGAATTGGACCAAGACACAAAGATACTGCTAGCATCTATTTGAAGGAAGACATGAGTTGGTGCCAATGCAAGAATTCATCCAACAACCTAAAAAGCAACATGGTAACACCAGAACCCAGAGGTCATACACCGGGAAGACTTGATCATTCTAACCCAGAGGAAACAGAAGAAAATGATTTTAAACATAACTTTATGAGGATGATGGAGCCCTTTAAGGAGGAAATTTAGAACTCCCTTAAAGAAATGGAGGAAAAGACAAACAAAAAATTGGAAGAAATTAACTCTCTCAAAGAAAACCAAGGAAAAAGCAATCAAACAGGTGAAACAAACAGTTCCAACTTGAAATCTGAAAACGAAGCAATAAAGAAAATACAAACAAAGGAAATTCTGGATTTGAAAAATCTGTAAAGAAGTATATCCCTATGAATATAAAAGAAGCTTACAGAACACCAGTAGACCAGATTTAAAAAAATTCCCCTTGTCATATAATAACAAAACACAAAATATACAAAATAAAGGAATATTAAGTGCTGCAAAGGAAAAGGGCAAGTAACATATATAAAGAACTCAAGAAAATAGACATCAAAATTCCAAATAGCCCAATCAAAAATGGGGTTCAGAACTAAACAGAGAATTCTCAACAGAAGAATCACAAATGGCTGAAGGACCCTTAAGGAAATGTTCAACATCCTTAGCCATCAGGGAAATGTAAATCAAAACAAGTGAGATACTATCTTATACCAGTCAGAATGGCTAAGACCAAAAACACCAATGATAGCTTATGCTGGAGAAGGGGAAGGCTTATGCGGAGTAAGGGGAGCATTCATCCCTTGCTGGTGGGAACACAAACTTCTACAACTGCTTTGGAAATCAGTATGGCAGTTTCTCAGAAAATTAGGAATCATCCTACCTCAGCAAAACCCCTCTTAGGCATATACCCAAAGGATGTTCAATCATACTACAAGGACATTTATTCAACTATGTTCATAACAGCATTATTTGTAATAGACAAAACCTGAAAACAACCTGGATGCTCCTCAACTAAAGAATGGATAAAGAATGTGTCACATTTACACCTTAGAGTACTACTCGGTGGTAAAAAACAATAACATCTTGAAATTTTCATGCAATTGGATGGAACTAGTAAAAAAAGATCCTGAGTGAGGTAATCCAGACCCAGAAAGATGAAAAAGGTATGGATACTCACTCATAAGTGGATACTAGCTGTAAAGCAAAGAATATTGAGCCTATAGTTCATGATCCTAGAGAAGCTAAGTAACAAGGTAAACACTATGAAAAACATATATAGATCCACCTGGAAGGAGGAAACAGACAAGACTGCTTGACAAAATTGAGAGCATGGGGGTGGGGGGAGTGGGAGGACAAAAGGGGAAGACAAGGATAGAAGGGGAAAGTGAACTTGTTGGAATGGGATAGTTGAAGAGGAGGAGGACAGAGATATTTTGACTGAGAAGGACATTATGGGGATAGCAAGAAACCTGGCACTAGAAATTCCCAGGAATAAACAAGGATGACCCCAGCTAAGACCCTAAGCAATAGAAGAAAGGGTGTCTGAACTGGTCTTGTCCCGTAGTGTGACTGATGAATATCTTATATATCACCATAGAACCTTCATCAAGCAGCTGATGGAAACAGAGGCAGAGAGAGAGATCTGCATTAGAGCACTGGACTGATTTCCCAAAGTCCAGTCTGCTATATTATCTTTTTCCTTTCTGACTGCATCCCAAATGGATCACAAAGAGTTTCTCCAAACTTCCTTCCCTCAAGAAAGACTCCAGAAGTGTATAATAATAACATTACCCAAGTAAACAGGAATTGCATTGTAAACAACTTCCAAAACTCTAGAATTAACAGAGACTTCTTACTGCCTGGATAGCCACCAAAAGTTCTTCTGTATCATCGGGGCATCCAATCTTCAGCCTATAGGCCCATGGTATCCAGCAGACTTTTCCATGAAGCAGGAAATTTGAAGATCTGTTCTGCCTGGTAATGGCAAAGTACATCAGTTGCCTTCTTCTGTGTCCTGCAGAATGTCTGGCAGACTCTTTCATGAAGCAGGAACCTTGAAGGATGGTCTCACTTTTAGGCAAGTTCAGCAGTGATTTTTCTGTTGCCCTTCATGTCCAGTAAATACGGCATAACATGAAACAGTCCAGGCAAGAGCAGTTTCTTGCCCAGATGGCTAGCAAACTCCATAAGGAGCCTATTGGATGCCCATCTTCCTCTTGAAGAAGCGTGCACAACATCCCAGTTACAAAATCATTGACCTACAATCTGTCCTGCCTGAAAGTATGCTAGGGCAAAGCTAGCACAGGACTTGTGGGAGTAGTCAACCAAAGTCTGATGTGACATAAGGTCTATTATACAAGAAGTTAGGCTTACAAAGAACTAGAGACTAGATAGTCCAGAGTCCCTAGGTAAAAGCCAACACTGATGATAAAAAATTAGCAATAAAATGACTCCTAATGATATTCTGTAATAGTCATATATTGGTGCCTTAGCCAGTCATCATCAGAGAGACTTCCTCCAGCAGCAGATGAGAATAGATCCGAAGATCCATAGCCGGAGATTATATGGAGAAAGAGTCTAAATCGGAGTTCTCCATCAAATCCCTCCTCTGAGAACTCAGGGAATCCCACAGATAGTAAGAGCCAGAGGAGATGGAGGATACGAGGAGAACAAGGCCCTCCCAATCAATTAAACAAGGTACATATGAGATCACAGAGACTGAAGCAACAAGCACAGACCTTCATGGGTCTGCACCATTGCCTCTGTGTATATATATATTACAATGTTTAACTTAGTCTTTTCATGGGACATATGATGATGAGAGCAAGAGGTAGTTGACATTGTGCCCACTCTTGGCACTCCTTTTCTACTGCTTAGTTGCCTTGTACAACTTTGATATGCCAGTTTTTGATATATAGTAAGATGATAGCTTCATCTTGCTATATTTTATTTTTTGTTTGGTTGTTGTCTCTTGCAAACCTGTTCTTTTCTAATGAGAGACAGAAATGTAGTGGATCTGGAGGGGAGGGGAGGAGGGGGAGAACTGGAAGAGTAGAAGAAGGGGAAACTATAATTAAGATAATTTTATGATAAAATAATCTATTTTCAATAAAAGGAAAGAAGTGAAAGAATGAGAAAGAAAAAAGAAAGACAGAAAAAAGAAAGAAAGAAAGCAGACAAGCAACAGATTTGCTATGTGTGAAGCTTCTGAGAAGAGTAGTACACACCTTTGTTATTTTCATATAATATCACTATACCAACTAAATGCCTGCAAACATACTAAACATAATTCCTAGCTTTATTTTTTATTTTATTCATTTTTATTGAGCTCTACATTTTTTTGTGCTCCACTCCCTGCCTCTCCACTCCCCTTCAACCCTCCCCCAAGGTCCCCATGCTCACAATTTACTCAGGAGATCTTGTCTTTTTCTACTTCCATGTAGATTAGATTTATGTAAGACTCTCTTAGTGTCCTTGTTGTTGTCTACATTCGCTAGGATTGTGATTCATAGGCTGGTTTTCTTTGCTACCTTTATTTTCTTGTTGTTGACAATAAGGAAACTGGCTAATTTTCAACAATTAACTTCAGAGTTGATCTAATATAATTTTATAAAGTTGTCTAATTTCAAGCTGGCATACCACTGATATGGTTCTGGTAAAGCGCAAGCACTACCCATAGCTACCGGAACAAAGGACAGAGAAAATAGCCCATATGCCCTTGACATATCTCCAGTACAAGGTAAGCAACTATAGGATGTATTTCCATCATGATGTCCTCCCAAGTTGTTTGAGCCTCAGTGTAGTGAAAGTTCATCCCAATGTGGAACTTTATGTTTAAACAAGATATCCTGATGGCACATTATGATCTTTTAATATTTCACTTGTTTACGTACTTGAAGTTTTCATCTTGGTAACTCTGGAATGAATTAAAGTATTCCCATGTTATAGATAAGTTGCTAAATTGATTCACTGAGGTTTAAGGAATTATCAAAACTGGAGAATTATTATAAAAAAATCAAGTTTTGAACAATTTGGCTGCAGTTTGTCTGTGGCCAATACCTAAACACAGTGAAGTAATAAACAATATTGTAACCCACTGTACATTCATGTATGCATTCAATGATAACCTAAATTCAGTTTTTCTTCAGCTTTTCTTCACCAATACCTTTAATTCCCCTTTTTTATTCTTATTGTTCATAAAACCAAAAACAGTTTAAATACTGCAAGTTATTTAGTATTAGAAATAATTAATAAACATACAGTAGTTACGTGTGTTTGAACATATAACTACTATTTAAAGCTTATTTATCTTTATTTTATGAGCACAAATGCTTGCCTACATTCATGGATGATGCCTGTGGAAAAAGATGTTATTGGGTTCCCCTGGAACTGGAGTTACTGATGATTGCGATCCATGATGTGAATGGCTCCTGAGAACAAAGCTCAGGTTCTTTCTAAGAAAAGAAAGTACTTTAAATTACAAAGCCTTCTTTCCAGCCCATTAATATTATTTTTGCTTTTCTGTGTTCATCAGTTCATTTATCTCTTGCTTATTCAATGCTCATATTTTTGTAGCATTTGCAGCAACAACTCAGCAAAGAAATAAGAAAATTAGCTTTTCCTTTTGAAGGTTTCCAATTGAGTGAAAGATCTATAAAAATATATAGTTATACATGTGAAAATGGGTTCAGAGATAAAGTACCATGGGAAAAGACTACTAAAAACACAATCACTGCACAAGATCTTTATGGATATATGTTTAAATGAATAAAAGATAAGGGCATTTGGAGGTTAAATAAAAGGCTGCACAAGAAATAGACTTATTAAATGTATCTCGATTGCTGTTCAAATGTGAGAAGAAAGATATGTTAAATCTTCAAGAGTAATTCAAATATTTTCTGTAAGAAAAATACATTATTTAACCCAGGACACTTGCATTAAAGCCTCCAATAGATCACATAGACAGCACATTTGCTTTCGAAATTGTTCAAACCAGTCAAATACATTTATTTCCTAATGAAGACTGCCACAAGCATTTGCCTCCAGAATACTAGTGCCTTTTACAAATAGCACATTAGCCCTTTCTATTTCTTTAGTGGCACTCAGCTACCTGCTTATTCCAATAACTAGATGTTTGTGGTCTGAGAAAAAAATAAATGTCATTTCCATTTAGCATTCCCTATTCTGAGACCAATGCCCACGCATCCTGAAATCCTAGTGGTTCCTAAAATAACCATCAATCATAAATAATAACCGTATAAACAATACATCTTCAAAATTACATTTTTAGCTTCACTTTTCTCTGAAATAACTTCCTAGAAATCTGTTTTTATTAAGATTCTAAGAGGTTTTTTTTGTTAAAAGTGTATTTCTGAATACTAGAAAAAAGCAAAATTCTAAAGAAATTTTCCAGTGTAAATTAATATATACTATCAAATTGCTGCCACACAGTTTCCCGTTCTTTTACAAATGCTTCCCATATTTTTGAATTTCATGTGTAACCAATGCCTTGTTTATATTTCATTTCAATTAGAAAAAGGAATACTGTTATAGTAAGAATGTTACAAGAGAAAATATTTAGAGCCTGCAGAAAAGCCTTTTGTCTTTGTAAGGTTTATAATGGTGATAAACAAACATCTTTTTGCACATTGATTAACCCAAGCCTCCCCTTACCATCATTTCCTGTTCTTACTACTCTTCTGGCTAAAATTAGAAAAAGATACTATCATTTCTCCCCAGATGCGGAAAAAGGTATTATAAGTTTGATTGAACTCAAATCCAAACAGTCACTGAGTTACTCTAATACCCCGACATCTGAACTTTGTGCGCTGGCACCCAGTTTCCGAGCTTCTGGCAAGAGGGCTGGAGGTTAAAATACACAAACTCACACAGGCAGAGAGACAGCGACACGGGTCATCCTTGAATTCCCCAAGAATGCCCCCTTTATTGTGTTTAGGGGCTAAAGAGATAGCCACACCCCAGCCAAACCCACCAGAAACCACTCTCCTACCATCAGCAACTCCTGAAGGTCTCCTGCTCAGAGCAGCTGTAGGCACTCAGATCAGGGGATTACAAGAAATTCAGGATCTGGGGTCTCACTGCTCCCAACACTCTAATGCATGATTTCCTTCAGGATCTATTCTCTCTGACCCTTATTACTTCCTTGTGCCTGAATGAATTGGTGTTGATCATTCTCTCTGCACTCAAAGTGTGTTTCAAAGAAAATAAAAATTCTCACTGAGCTCCTAGCTAGGGCTATAATTGCTTGTTTTAAGGATAGGTTTTATTGCCTTAGTTATTAAGTTCAATGTTTCACTTTGTGGTATGTTTTATTATACATACCTTGAAAGTAACTGACCAGAATTGGTTGGGATTGGCAAATCTAATCATGTATGTGAATAGAGACTTGATTTCCACAAACACACAGGACTAAATAGCCAAATAAAAAAAATATTAATGGGCAGATTACATCAAAATATAAAACAAACAAACACACTGATGAGTAATCCAATTGTATTTCCATGGTGGTACTTTAAATTTTCAGTCTATTAGGTTGTAGACTAAGGGTATTTATGTACCCTCTGAAAAGCAGGAGAAGGAAAGACTTTACCAAATATTATTGAAATTAAGCTTACCCTCATTCAGCACCAAGAAAATAAGAGCGCACTTCATGGCCATAGGGATTTGAGCTTGAGGATGACCATCAAGAGACAGCTTGTGGAGACTATCATAGCTCTCATCCTCATTTAACCTGTATTTGACAGCAATTCTTCAACAGAGAGAACAGCAGGGCAAACTGAATCTAAAGGGATGGAAGCACCATTCAAAGCAAATGTTGCTAAGTATTCTTAAGAGCAGAAGAGTATATATTATCTATCAAGTAAATGGGGCATCAGATTTAAGGCAGTAAAATTCCTTCTAGATAAGCTAGAATTTTAGATGGAAAATGTGTTCTCAGGCTCATGAAGGTTTCATCCACCATAGTAAATTAGTTGATGCCAATTTTCATGTTAGAGAAAATTTTCTAGTCATGATTTCTTTTTAATGGTCAATTTCAAGTGCTTCCTTCTAACAAGAGTCAGATAATAGGGTGTTTTGTACGCTGAGTTGAGTTCTCATGTAAAGTGACAAATCTATACTCTGGGTTTTTACTTTATGTCATTAATAAATACAAAACGCCACCCACATGATGGGTTGGGAGAGAGTCGAAACAACACTCAGTTTCTCTTTTCCAAAAAGAACAGAATAAGAAGTTAACATCATAGTGTTATTTTTAAACATGTTTATGTTGACGCTGGTAGAGTTTGTTAGGGTTTCCTGGCAAAGAATTTTAATCTCTATATATCAAATAGAAAAAAAAATGTTCCTACTTAAATTTTAATTTCATTTCAAAACAGATTTATTGTAAATATGAAACTTTAAATAGGACATACATGTATTTAAGTATTTGTTTTTGATCCAATGTTAAAAGCTAAGAATCTCTATGAATTCACTTCTAAATGTCGTTATTAATTGTATTACGAATGTGGTTTTGTATTTAGTATATTCAATGATCAATTATCCTGTTTATCAATTCTTGGGCCAAAGAGGCAATGGCAGGGCCAAAATGAGTATATAAAATGAAAATAACCAGTTCTTATTAGTAAGCACAGAAAAATATAATAGGGACAGCCCAGAAACTGCTTATACAATATGGATTAAATTATACTGCCATTGAAATGAGGTGGGCTTAAAGCCACATTTATACCACCTGACCTCAGAATTTGTTTTATATAAGTTATCAGTTTAGAAATATTTTGCTGGTTGAGAATGAAAGGTGAAATTCATAGGTTTAGAGAATAAGATTATCAAATTTGATATATGCATATCCTACTGAATGAACAAGACTAAACAATGAATATGTGTTTAATTATATATAATTAAGAGGAAATGCTTACATTTAGAAATGTTCAAAATGGTAAAAGAAGAAATTAAACCTATGCAATTGAAGATACATTAGGATAATGATATATAATAAAGTACAAACTATACAACTCAAATAGTCATAGGTTATACAATTTAATCTTAGTGCCAAGAGTAGCAAGATCTGTTTTCCAGATCTGGAGTCATTATGTTAATATAGACAAGTGTATTTCAGAGACTAATCTAATCTAATGACCTGTACAATGTGAAAATAATAGGGAATTTTTAGCTTAATTTGAATTTGAATACTTGCTCAAGTTGAAGACAAGATTGGAAACATACTGAAGGGAATATCCCTGGCCTTCAGGTGGGCTTTTGTTCATGAAGCAATAAGCCTCAGGTGGGCTAAGAACGGCCTGGATCGTATCTCAGTTTTAGGACTAGCGTGGGTATATTCAGGTTCAGACATGCTCTGGACCTCTAAGGTATAATATTTCTGATTTCCTGACCCAGGTTTTAATGAGATAGGATGTTCTCGGGTTTGCCTACATAAAAATGATTGTGAGAGTTGAGCGGTGCTACTGCATGAAGAACTAAGGGAAGAATGGAGGCTGGGTTCCTCCTAAATAGATAGAAATAGAGATGAGATAATCTTTCTAACCGTGGTCCATTCACAAATTAGGTCGAGTTTCTTCATTGGAAAAACACAAACTCTGAACTTTGTGTGTCCCATGACCAAATACAAGAGGTGGGGCTCAGGCCATCTCAGACATAGGATAATCTCTTGCTCAGTGCTGTAGCCCCTCTACCACAGGGAGCAGCTAGCTCCTGGTGTGAAAATGACAACCAGTGTCCTCATCTTTTGATATGTACTAGAATCCCCACATCTGTCCTCCTCTTTTCTAACTCAGTTGGCCAATTCTTTCATCTTTATATATTATCCACTCTCTGTTTTGTGGCTGCCCTCATTTGATGTTTAGATCTAGAACTCAGAAGATAGTTACTTCATGAAGAAAACAATGAAAGCCTCAAGTAAACCAATCAACCTCATCGCCACAGACTAAAAGGCATAAATCATGCTGCAGCAGCATTTGTCAGGCCATTCACAAATGATTTCAGAAATTACATAGGTCACCTTCACATGCCGTACTGCTTATTATCCTCATGAGGACAAATATGAAATCTTTCAAGAAAACAATTAAATCCTATTCCTTGCATATGATTTCAGAGTTAATAAGAAAAGACATGGTTGAAAGTAAGGCAAGAAGTTATCAATGGATCGTGAGGTAAAGAAAGAAATTATTAAATTAAGAAATAACTAAAACTTCAAAAGTATAAATCAAAATGCTAAAAGCATAGCAATTACACAAAAAGGAACTCCGACTGTGAAGAAAGAAAAAGACAACAAACATAAGACACAGGAAAGGGATGGGTAAGCAGGACTTGTCTGGATATTGTGAAAACCTCTAACAAGATTTAATGACCCAGGGATGTTGCTCCCAGACACATGTGTTCCTTCCCTAATCTTACATGAGAATGTGTATGTGAACTGGAACTGTATTTTCATGAAAAAGAATGATTGATGTTATTTGATGAAGAGCTAATATATTAATATCTGAAAGAAATTAGCACCTATCTGGAGAGCCATGTGGTCCAGTCTGCACTGCTAAGGCACTGTACACCTTAGTTACTGATTACTTTGTAGTATACAGATGTGAAACCAGGAGTGAATCTCTTCTGTGGAGTGTGTGTATGCTATAGCAGCACAAGCTGCACAGCCCACAGTTTTATTTCAATTAACATCCCCCCTCTCCTTTTTAGAAACATACTTAAATAAAATAAACAGAAACGAAGTTCAATGGTTGTGTATGATGGCATTAAAAACAAGCGAGTATATAAACTGTTTAAGAAAGAAAGATGTTAAAGTGCTTTGAACTACAAAGTAACCTAAGTCCTCTATACCTGAAATACGAGGGAAAGTTGTACTGTTTGTCAAAGGGTGTGGTAGGTCTTTGCCGCTCCTCGTCATGAGACATGTTTTTGTTTTCCTATGAGCCATTTTAGGTACCCTGCATCTATCTGGTCACAATCGTCTCATCTTGTGCTCCAGGGGAGGCAAACTTCTGTCCAAGCTCCTGCAGTACCTGATTTCACGCTGTTGCAGTCAGTGGTTAGCGTGAGAGCTGACAATTGTAGGTTAGCGCAGCCATCACATACAGATTCCAGACATTACGGAAGTCATCTTGAAAACCCCAGAACAGGCCATCTGCCAGCTGAACACCACCAAAGGGTGAAATTTAATGATTTATGAAAACTAAGGAGCATTTATACACCAATTGTATTGGTAGAGGAATATCCGGGTTAGATCCTGCCTCAACTCCTAATTCATAGAATCGATACGTGATGGACTGTGCTTGGGACGAGAAACCGAATTTCTGAATACGTTGTGAAGCAGTAGCAAAGTTCTAGAGCCAGAACAAACAACAAAAGAGGCTGTATGTGGGAAATAAATGTGAACTAAAAGACAAAAGTAGACCTGTTAAAATTTAGAAAAGGGGCCTGAGGCTCAGAGTCGTTCACACCAAGGCTGACACAAATGTTTACCTTTTTCTGTTCCTTGTTCCTTACCCCCATGCCTTGTCCCTAAAGCAAATGCCTGAGTCAGAGACTAACTCACCTTTTTAGTGTTGCTAAATCATCATGTTTGTACCACACAACCAAGGGGAGAGGTGGCAGAAAATGGTCTCAGCTTTCCAAAGATTTGAAGGAGCCAGTTACTTCAAAATAGCATCGACATTAGTATTGGGATTAGATACAAACATTTTAATTACCAAGGAAATTAAATTAATTTCCCAGAATTAAAAACATGCATGTCTAATGCATAGATTCTAATCCAAATTTTAACTTCAGTTTCCTTCTTTTAAAGCTAGAATCTTAGCTTTGGTGTCTCAGGCTCCTGAGAATTACATAAATGGGAATCATAGCTTTTATGACCTTCATATTTGTGTGAGCAAAGTTGTATATATGTCTCACTGAATATACATTTATTTGCTTTACCAATTTTAGCCAACATCATTTAAAAACTATATTATTTTACAAAACAAAGTACATCACATAAGAATTTTCAGATGCACCTCTCATTTATAAAAATATTTTAAATAATAACTGACAAAAAAGTGAATATAAACATAATTATTTATAAAATACTTGATCTACGCCAGTGAAATCTATTATTTTTCTCTAGACAACTTTAAAATTATACTTATAAATCACGAAGTCTTTACGGCAACTCAAGTATTGCAATATTATCTTTAAACCATTTATCTTATTAATGCTCACAAGTACTTATAGGTAAATATTAACAGTCCTATCTAGTTCATAGAAAAACTGCTTTACACTCAGTCTGTGTAACTTATCTAAGGTTAATAGCTAGTGCTTCACCACAAAAGTTAAGCAGAGATGTTTACTTTGTTTATGTTAATGAGAACAAGAAAGAAAAGGGTAAAATAAATGAATAGCATCACTTGGCATGAAGCATGGAAAAAAACTAGAGATTTCATAATTGATGACATGAGCAGAGCTGGGAGATGGGCTCTGGTCCTATATGCTTTGTCACTATGAAGTATCCCCAGATACTCCAGGTTGATAAACATGAGCTCTCTTTCTCCACTACTACAGCAGGGATTATCCTACTGTGTTTTTTTTTTTCTGTCATTGAACTGCAGATTTTTGCTCCCTTTCATTTTCCCATTAAACTGGGTTATACAGATAAGTATTACCAATGAACATTTACTTTTTAAATATATTTTTGAGTTTACATTTCTTAATCACTGTTCTATAGCTTGAAGGTATACCATGACCAAGATAACTCCTATGGAAAAAATAAATTTAATTAGAAGCTGGCTTACAGTTTCAGAAGGTTAGTTCATTATCACCTTAGTGGAGAGCAGGGGGGCATGGATCTGGGGCAGTAGCTGAGACCTTTTTGTCTTGATCCTCAGAAAGCAGAGGGAAAGCCACACTGGACCTACTGTGGGTTTTTGAAATCTAAAAGGCCCAACCCCAGTGATGCACCTCCTCCAACAAGGCAATAATTCTTAGTCCTTCCCAGCAGTGCACCAACTTGGAAAACAAACATTCACATATATAAACCCATGGATGGGGTGATTCCTCTCTCATTGAAACCATCACAGTGTCTGTGTTCACATGTGCCTAGGAAAGGCAGCTGTCGATGTTGATTGTATTTCTCAAATGTGTTTTACTTAATTTTTTCTAAGGTCTGACACAGAAACTGGAGTGGACAGACCCTGATAGACTTGGTGAGAATTAAGCCCCGTGCATCCAGCATGGTTTGTGCCACTATGCCCAGCTGTTTTCAACATTAAATGCGGGAACCCAAATCCAGTTTTTAGAGTTGGCTAATAAGCACTTTTTTTGATTTAGCTATTTTCCCAATCCAAGCAAAACACATTTATGCTACTGGTTGCTAGAACATTTTCCTCAAGTGTTTTGTACTTACTGTCCTTAACACTAATATTTGATAAAATATTCAATATAACAGGAGAAAATGATGTCAGAATTTCATGTATTTCCTTTCTTTTTTAAGACAGGATTTCTTTCTGTAGCCTTGGCTGCCCTAGGACTGGCTGTGTAGACAAGGCTCGCCTCAAAGTCACAGAGATCCATGTGCCTCTGTCTCCCAAGTGCTGAAATTAAAGGTGTATGCTACCTTCACCTGGGCTCATGTAATTTTTAATACAAAAGTTTCTAATATAAAAATATACTTTCAATATTACTTTTCTAAGTATTATGGTATAGGATGGATTTTATGATCCTATTCAGCATCTTGTAAGATGTCTGTTTACTCAGAGAGATATTTTTGTCAGTACTAGTTTAGGTATCATCTGATAGTAACAGATAAAAAGATGTATAGCCTCTCTGGCCAAGGTCAAGTGCAGGCTATAGTGGCCTCTTAAAACTGACTGTGGAAACATTACAGTGTAAGTAGAGAAGATTGGACATGGGACATGGGTTGTCCTTATAAATAAAACACAAATATTATGCTAATTCATGCATTTGCTGTTTTTCCCAAACAGCCACCCACTTTACTACTGTTTGGCAAGAGCAATAGAGGAAAACAGACTGCCGTGGGCACGCTGACCCGAATGAACACGGCTGGCTGTCAGCCCTTCAGAATAGACACACAAAATCCTGACAAATAGCCTCGAAACTACAGCATTCATTTCCTTCCTTGCTTATTTCACTAAAATAAACAAAACGAGGATCATAAAAATGGGGAAAATCTGCTAAAGGAAATAGAGCAGAATAGATAGGAAGCGTCACTATGTGGCCAATCAATCATCAGCATTGGCCTTTTAGCATCCTAGTTTCTCTTGGGGTTTTCATTTATGACAAACTATAATGAATTTGAGAGTATAAATACACAGAGATTTTATGTTTTCTTAGCAGGAAAAAGATCTACATTGACAATGTTCACGAATGTAAATTTCTAGCTACTGACCTACAGCTTTCACATTAGCAATGGCTTAGTTTGATACACAAAATCTTTTAAAAATCTTTTTACTTGGTCATTTTTCATCTAAGATATGTGGTTTTTATCTATCTAGTCATATCATATTTATTCTGTTTTTCTCTCTGTCTATCTATCTATCATATATCTATCTATTTAGCTATCTGCTCGAAGTACAACTATTTGGCAGGCATAAATACACATGAAAAGAAAATGTGATTTAAAAATGTAAGTGTTGACTAGGTGCCATGGAAACTAATGACAGGGACAAGGCAGGGACAAGTACACAGATGTCTGCTACACAAAGTACCAAAAGCAACAGCATTTTAGTGGGAAGGACCATGATTTCATAAAGCTGAGATTATACAATGCCTTCACAGGAGGAGTATTTTTGATTATTAGAAAGAATTATATGGGCAAACAATTTTGCAGTGGGATATAAAGTTAGAAACCTGTAACGAAATCTATGATCAAAGTATGATTATACTATTGTAACCTACAGTGACATGTCAGTAAATTCCGTAATTTTGTAAGATTATCTTTTTAGCACCGTCAAGGTAAGGCGACTTCAGTATTGCTGCAAAATATTTTAAATGTTAAAAAGAAAATCAGAAGTCAAATTGCAATCGTCAGAGTTTCTCAAAGAAATCATCCTGTAAACAATATGAAATAGATGGACATATCAGCAATTACCATAATTTTTTGATTAATTAGGATGCATGCAGAGGACAAGAAACTATTAAGCACCCACAGGGGAGAAACTTCATGGGAATGAAGATGAATGCATGTGTTATATATGAGAAATGGGTAATATGGATGATTAAGTATGTGAGATGAGAAGAGGTTAGAGGAGGAAGCATTGGATGCCAATACTGACTATAAACACATTAGATAAGTCTTAAGGAAATTCATTACTGGAGAAGCTTTCTCAAATATATATTGATATAAATACAAAAAGAGTTTAAATGGAGAGTTTTTTTTTTTTTTTTTTGAGCTGTTCATTAGTGAATCCTATACACTTCAAACAAGCAAACTACTCTCTCTGCTCTTGGATACTCTCCAGAAAACAACAGTTGATATGAGCCACAAGTATTATACAGTAAAAATACAGCTGACAGATTACCAGACAGACGCACAAGTGTACAACGCATGGGGAAACAGATTTGCAAAGCTTCGGGAACACTTGTCTTTTGGATAGTCACTGTCATTTCTGTAGAAATCCTGTGAAATCGTGACGTTTCTCACTTCCATAATGGGATTCGTCCCAAAATATCCCAGCAGTATATAAATCACTTGCAAAACTTGAATTTTCCTGTACTGACAACTGTATACCTTTCTCCACATCATGGAGCTCAGATGTGAGAGCAGTCACTAAGCCAAATCTTTGTTCTCATTTTCAAATCTACATAAAACTAGACCCCCACAATTACCTGTATTGACAGAATGTATTGACAAGAAAGGAACCCTAAGTAGGAGGCACTGAGCAGAGAGACAGTGTGTCTGCACTTACTAATAAACATGTCTGGGTGGCCCTGAATTCTCCAGCAGCAGACTCCGGAAGGTGTAATCTGCAGGCCTTTTGCTCTACCCTAACAAGCTATTAGTATTCTCTAGTTATCTAACAAGCTATTAGTATTCTCTAGTTACCTTTACCTTTCATTTAACACAAGATTTTAGTCTAGCAAATTAACTGCTTATGCCTTTACCTCTAAAATATACAGGAAAATTAGCTTGGGTCACTAAACCAACTCTAGAGAAAGAATTCCTTCTCACCTGGGTGCCAGTGGATACAAAACCCTGAGGGCCAAACTCCATCCTAATCCTTCACTATCTGCCAGGGTACTTCACAGCCACGCCCCTTCTAAGACTTAAGGTGCCTACCTTGCCATTATTTTGTCTGTCCTGTTAGCATTAAAAAATACAAGCTTGTTAACTATATCTCTGTAGATATATAAGCTGGAAATATTGTTGGTTGGGTTGACAGTGAGGAATATCCAAAGAGGAACATAGAGGCGAAACATGGAAAGGGGACTATCAAGAGAGCATAGAAAGAATAAATGGGACATGATAAAAGACACTTATGTGAGCTAATTTATTTCATTTATCCTCAGACCGTATTAGTCAGGTTTTCACCAGCTATACTTCTGAATTATGAGAGGTTTAATGGGGCTTAACCTCCACATAAATCTCGATAAATAGTAAAATCCTGTTGTTAAAGAAGTTACATACTTGAGCAAAGAATCAAGATGGTGTGGGAATGGAAACATCATCCCTACTGACTGGCTTTCACAGTGCTGAATGGAATTGTGCACATGGACAAAGGAGAAAAAGAAATCAATCAGTTTTACCCAGCTGTTATCCCTAACAATGGCTAGGTTAGCAAGGTGCAATGGTGGGGAAAAAAAAAATCCAACAAGTAACCAATCACTTTCTGCACTGATTTAAGGCTCATTCTATAAGATGGAACCTGTACATGTGACTATTGATCAGGAACAAGAACGTGTGTCTAAACAGGTCACTGGATCTGGAAGAGAACCCATTAGTATTATTCTACTAAATGGACATAGTTTTAGACTGACTCCTAATGACTTATCCTTGTGATTATAGATTGGTGTATCTCTTTTTGGCTATTTGAGACAGGGTCTCTCTGTGTAACTTTGGTACCAGACCTGGACTAACTCTTATCAACCAGGCTGGCCTCAAACTCAGAGAGATCCACTGCCTTTTGCCTCCTGAGTGCTGGAATTACAGGCGTGCGCCAACACTGCCTGGTGGATTAGCACATCTCTTACCTCTCACCAGAGATGCTTCCTTTTGCTGTAGATGGAGATTACCACAGAGACTAACAACTGACCAAGGTAAGAAGAGACCATAGAGTGCTTAAACCTAAATAAGATAGCGACATCATGGTCAGTTCTCTCAAAGCTCAGAGATCACAGTGGAAGAGCAGGTATCAAGACTGTAAGAGTGAGAGAAAGTAGATGACCACAACAAAAGAGTCTTCTTAATCTAACAGGGCAGCTGCACATATGAACTCACAGCAAGTCTGATACTATGGAAAAAACTGCACAAGGTCAAGCTGGACAGTATCCCAGCCTGGAGGGGAAAATGGTCATGGAGCGGAGCCCTTAGCTGAAAAAGTGTTGCCAATTGGGGGCTGCTGTAGAGGGAGGGTGAGTTTTCTTTAGGGAAATATTTGCAGCACTCAGTGAACTCACTGAGCTTAATAGGAAAGAGATGGGGAGAAAAGCAGAGAGAGAAAAAGAGGGAGAGTGAGGAAGAGAGATAGAGAAAATATATGTAATATATGAGACTGGAAATGAGTAACAGTTGAGAATACTGGAGGGAATTAAGAGTGGATGTAATCAAAACATACTATATGTATGCACAAAACTATCAAACATTTTTTCATTATTTGATACACAAAATTTAAAATATTTTATATAAAAAGGCCACAAAATAACGCTGCTTAACTAAAATGAATCAAAGCACATTATTAAATGAAAATAATAGCTTCAGTCCAATATTATGTTTAATATGGAAATGATTATTAGTTTAATTAATATTTCTAGAACAAATTAACAAGACAAAATTTCATTTAAAATAGAATCATTTTATTAAGAAGTTACCACAGATAAAAATAGAAGTCAATTCAACCATATTCAATATCATGTTATGTGGTGATTTAAATAGCCATTTATATTAATTATGCATCAGTATTCATTTTTCCCATGCTTTCAAAATGAAACAAGAGCTTCCATTACCAAAAGTCTGTTTAAATTTTTTATGTACTCTTAACTTAGGTTCTTCCTCTATTTTCTACAATTCACCATAGTTTTCACATTTAATCTCAAATATGAATAATTAAAATGTGATGTTTTATTTCAACTGAGTTGTCACTTTTCAGTTTACCCCACTGGAACTTAAAACTTAAATTGGTGGTGAGAGGAGATGGGTGTGTTTAGTCTTCATTTTGAACTTTATCAGTATGATGCACATTTGATGAATTTTATTTCCTTATTTCATGGAATTATAATATTATAGATAAATGGTGAAAGAAGAGAGAGGTGATGGGTAAACAGACACATAAATAAATATAAAAAATAAATATAAATATACACGGAAAAAGGCAGAGAAACCCAAAGAGAGGCATAGGCAGATAAGAAGGAAAGAGATTGAAGGATTATATATAAACATGTGGGGACTCAGTGAGTAGCTGAACCCACTAATGTTGGCCTATTTTTTCAGGTTATTTTTCTTTGCCCTAATTTAATGATTTCTAGTCACCTTTAATCATACACATCTTTTTGGTAACTGAGTAAAGTTACTAGTTCATCAATTACCCATTCTTTCCAAAACTTTACTATGAATTAAATTGAATCAAAAAATTCACCAGTGTTTAAAAAATTGAAATTCTCATGGAGATGTTTGATATTTTGAGGTGTCATAAATTTTAAACTTAGATCATTACTATTCCATGAAAACGTGGCTTTTATTTTCTTAAAGTCAAAATTTTGGTTATATAAATTAATACAGAGATTCACTGAAACATATTTCCAAATAGACACTGATATGATTTTAGTGCCAAAAAGCTAAAAACTATTTGTAAACTCTTTTAGGCAACATTTAATAAAGGGCAATTTTAGGAAGAGGTATCAGGAAAGTCATTAAATCAGACAAGTTACATGCACACCCATTACCTAGAAGCATAAACTGCTTCCAACTTTGTCCTGATAATTAGGGGGAACAAAGTTCTATCAGAATAAAAAATAGCTTCTCCTTTACATAGAATGGCTGCCACATTTATCAGGCCATTGGCTGACAATCACACATTGAATACTCACTTCAGTGGACAGGATACTGAATGTCAGGACAACCAACATGTAACTGAGTGCTCAAATCTAGGCTCTGTTGTTAATGAAGGACGGTGTTAATAGTTATTATTCCCAGAAAACAATCAGAAACTAGGGCTGTTTCTTACAATAACAGCCAGGGTTTGTGGAAATCTATTGCCCTTCCATTTTAATACTGTGGTTATCAGAGTTAGTATATTTAGAACCATTGACGTACGTTTTTATGATAACGGGATTTTATAAACAAATTGTGATAAGAGTTCCTACTCAACCTCTCAGTCATTTCTCACTAGATCTCCCTAGAAGGTAAATACCTAATCTCTGGTTTAATGTGTCCAAGTAGTCTTCTACACAATATCTTCTTTTAGTAAAATCCTCTGTTCTCCCAGGTCTTATTTCTTACTTCCTTTACTTTGTTTATATGACAACTACTAATGGTTACAGTTAATCTGGTCTTTTCCTTTAATTGAAACATTATTCAGACACTTTTCTCTTGATTTATAAGATACTTAAATAAAACATATACTTATCCAATATACTTTAGCGATAAAATTTTCTGTGATTAAGTCATACAAACTCCTTAGTTTATCAGTTCTAAAAATTACTTATGCTTTATTAGTAGAAATTTTGCACCAAGAATGCATACACTACTTAAAATGTTAAAAAGTAAACAGATGACAAGAGAGACAACTCAATAGTGACAGTTCCTCCCCTTCATCTTCTGTTCTTCCCCCTTTTAGACAAGGTCTATCTGTCGCTCTAACTGGCCTTGAAATTACTATTACAGACTACCTTGCAAATTCAGATGCTGGGATAATAAACATACACACACACACACGAGCGCGCGAGCTAGTAAATCTAACTGTGGAGAGGGAAGGTCTGAAAAATATTTTTCATTAATGGGTACATATTTTCGTCCTTTTTAAGATAACATACATAAATTAGAAAGCTTAATTGTTTGACTCATTTCATTGACATAATTTAGTTTATGTGCATAGACTGGTACCTACGCCGTTTACCATGTTAATAAATAATTCATATGTATTCATGTGTTCTAACTGTAGCTCTATCACACCAAGTGAGTTGTAGCCAAGCAGTTTACAACATAATGGCCATTAACTCTTCAGGATTGGTAATTGAATAATTATTCTACTCTTGATAAAAGTGACACGCTGGTTCTATGCCTTACTTAGCCTCTGTGTTTCCAAGAAAACTCTTTCCTTTCCCTTGCAAAATTTTATTGTTTCTAATGTGTCTTTTCTTTCCCAGCTTGTATCTATTTTCCTGCATTCTTTTCCATGGAAGACTTGCATATCTCATTTAATATAGATATACAAGAAAATATTTTCTAAATAATCTGTATGAATATATAAATGTAGAATGCCTGCCAGGAATATGAATACTAGGAACTGAGGTAATCTGTCACTAAGAATTTATATGTATAGTCAGAAAGTGAACGCTGTCTGTCATGATTTTTTATTTGCTTTCTTTTGCTTTTGAATGTGACTGCCACAACCTCACCTTAGCATACTGGGGGATGCTAACTAACATAGCTAACTGTGTCCCATTATTCAGTTCAGGAAAGACAAGCTATTCCAAGTCGTTTAAAGTCAACTCCAACTTGTTTAGTCACTTTCTTAAGAGTTCATGTAAGTAGGTCACCCCTTATGTGAACTCACATTGTATTTTAAGTAGCAAAAAATGAATATAACATAAGAATTCCAGCAGATGAGATTTGCCAAGCCAACTAATATTGGGGACTTAGCCCGAGAGTTTAAAAATAAGAAGTGTGTGTTCTAACCAGACTGTATACCAATGACTTTGTGTAAATGCCTGCTGCCTCATGTCAGAGTGATCTTCTCAATTCTGTTAGGAACTAGAAAGGAAAGTTTAAGGTAATCAATTATATAACTCATAAGCTGCTCAATTTTAGTTATGACAGAATTAAATAATGAAATGTGGACACTATGAAAAACTGACAAGATGAAAGTGGTTATGATAAAGCTTCTCTGCATGCATTGAGGCCGTATTTGATTCATATTTAATCTTCTTACATTAAATAAAACTTTCAGCCATCTCCTGACTTTGAAAAGGACAAAGAGAAATCATGCATCTTATGAAGTGCTTTGGATCATTTGCACAAACTCAGAAATTATTCAATTTCTACCTTGACCAGTTAACAAGCTTTGAGACTTGAAAATGAATCGTGACCTCCTCAAAATCAATTGAGGTAAAATTTTTTTCCCCTTTTACTTTCTTGAGACAGCATTTTCTGTGTAACTGCCATGACTGTTCCGGAACTCACTTTTTAGAGCAGGCTCGTCTCGAACTAAAGGTGATCTGCCTGCCTCTGCTTCATGCGAGCTGGGATTAAAGACAGGCACCACTACTGTAAAACTAATTTATTCAGAATTTCAAACAACTTCAATCATTGTATACAGAAAATTATAATGATTAGAGCAATATATGTTTAAAGTCAAAAATCCATTTAAATGCATAGGTAATTTTATTGACTAAACTCTAGAAGTAGTTACTATTTGGTGAATCAATTCATAGTAGAATGTAAGTGACACTCACTTTAGATATATTTGGAAATGTCTTAGATTTGATAATAATAATGATGTTATTTTGTGAGGTTAATTATCTGAAGTGATTGTTGTAGTATTTATCTTCACACACAATTTTCTAAGATTTCTAATAAATATAATTTATATCATTTGATGATTACTATTATAGATAGTGAATTCAAGATAATAATATAATTAATGTATTTAATTAATATAATGGGAAATGATATAATGTATTTAATATATTTAAAAGTATAACTACTACAAATCCTACTTATTTGAATAAAGTCATAAACATATTCATATAGAGAATTGTGGTGGTATGAATAGGTATGGTCTTGCAATGCTTGGATGGTAAGGAGTAGAAATTGAGGAGGTGTGGCCTTGTTGGAGGATGTGTGGACTTTTGGAGAAGTGTGTCACTAAGGAAGCGGGCTTTGAAGTCTCATAGATGCTCAAGTTACTCTCAGGGTGACACACAGACTCCTTCTGCTGCTTGTGGATCAAGATTCAGAATTCTCAGCTCCTTCTCCATTATTATATCTTCCTGCATAGCACATGTCATGACAACAATGGACTAAACTTTTTAAACTGTAGCCAGTCACAATTAAATGGTTTCCCTTATAAGAGTTACTTTGGTCATGGTGTCTCTTCACCAAATAAGACAAGAGTTGTCTGAGTCTGGTCTTCTGTTACTTATTGTATCTGGAAGATCACTGTTTTACTGAAAAAAATTGGAGTGTTTTCTTTATGAAATTAATAAAGAATTTTTAGGTATCTAAAATATGTAAGACCATATTATTAGACCATACTATTAGAAAATACAGAATGATCAAAGAATCAGTAACTCCTAAGATAGAAACACTTTACTTCAACACAGTATAACAGATCTAATGTATGTAAATACTTAAGAGAAAATATTTTGTAATGTTTAAGATTATTGTCAAAATGCATAAAAATTTGTGAATTCATAAAATGACAAAATATCCAAAAGTAAATTAATCAAGTATATTAGTTTTAAAAATTATAAATGCTTGCGAGGAGGGCCTTGGACTTCCCACAGGGCAGGGTACCCTGTCCTCTCTTAGGACTGGAGAGGGAGGGCTGAGGGTGAGTGAGGGAGTGGGAGGGCAATGGGAGAAGGTGGAAATTTTGAATGGTATTATTTATAAAGAAAAAAATAATAAAATAAAAAAGATATTGGCCAACTTTGAGCATGGTCTCATGTACCATAAATTCAGATGAAAAGCATGTGTAGGTCTGTTGGCTGCTGGATTTGGTTCCAGTTCCCAGCACTCACAGAGGACTGTGGATCACTACTCTTTCTGTGACTTTATCCCCAGATAAATAAACCTTTGTTATGCTCAAAAAATATATAAAAGCTTTCTTCACAGAAGAAATTCAAATGCCAGCAATAAAACAAACTGAAGAAGTTGTTGATTCTTTAAGGACAATGCAAGAGAAAGAATAAGACAGCTATGAAGAAAACCATATATGCATAATCCAGGAAAGGGAAATTTAGAGGATTATTTAATAATGTAAGAGCACAAGAGATAGTTATAGGAAAAATATCTCTAAATTCAGAGAAGGGGGTGGAAAGATAATAGGGGCCAGGGGATCAGTGGTGATACTGCTCAAGTAGGCTCCCTCTTAAGAAGCTGATTTTTTTTTCGTGTGTGTGTGTGTGTGATAACTTTCGAGAGAGGTACAGAATTCTTTTCTAAATATGGAGCTTGTCTTACCTAGAATACAAATCAGTTTACTGCAGCATTACTGAAGAAGGTATGTTGTTTCCTGAACGTAAAAACCTTTAGAGGTATGTTTCTAGACTCTTTCTATTTAATTTCCCCTTTGTTTTTGTTCAAAGCAAGACCACAAACTGTCAATTGAGAAAGAGAGAACCCTGGGGTGATATCCAGGGAGCTGCCTCTAGTCTGCTGGCATCCAGCTAGAAATCCACCTCCCCAAAGAAAGAAAATCAATATTAATAGAACAGCAACTGTTTCAAATAAGTTATTTTATGAGTACACTCAATTTTCAAGTTCCTAAAATCTTTATTCATGACTAACAGGGAGAAAATGAACACCCGCATTTACAAGGAATGTTCTGTGAAGAGTGGTTTTTACGTACATCATTTCATTTAAAAGGATTTGCTGGGGCAGTCAGATTGGCTCTAGCTGAAACAGCCCAATTACTAGTAAAATCTGCCTCAAGCCTTAAAGGCTGATGGGCTTTAAAATCCATGATGCTAGACTGGCTATCAGCATCCTTACGAAGACAGCCAGAAAGCACACTACACACATACTATACAGCACTGACGAGCGGCATTGCTACTCATTTACACTCCGGGTATAGATGGAACTAGAAACATAGCCATGCTTTCAAAGTAGCCAAATGTCAAATGGGCGCAGGCCAATACAATCAGGATATCAATAAGCAATAAAGTAGTCAAAGAAAAGTGGTTAGCGTGTGTAGCGCTTCACGGGTTCCTACAGAATATTAAACAATTCATGACTCGGAGAAAATAGAAATCAACAGGTGTAAAACAACCTTGATTTTAAGTGTTTAGGAAATTTGTTTTCTATGGGTTTGGCTCTTTACAATCATTTAGTCCTGGTGAGGAGGGTTGCTATACAGTGTACTTCAATAATTATCTAAGGTTATAAAAACTGGCCACATATAAACTGCTAGGATTTTGTTGCAAGCATATGGAGTCTGTCTTCAACTTTGCTCTATCTATTGGTATTTAACCAGGTTCTGGATAGTAGAGGAGGGGCAGAGCTTTGGATTTGATTACTTGGTATAAGCTAGACATCTATAGGTAATTCAACAGAAAGCAAAACAAAGTGGCTCCCATCTAAATGCATGGTTTGTTAGTTCTTCAAGTTACCACACAAATATTTTCAAGCTCTACAAAACTATAGAAACATTTCTAGATACTAGGAGTATCAACATCTAAAAGATCTTAGACAGAGATAAGTAATTAAAGCTAACACAGCACTGTAAGAGCTTATAACGCTGTTTAGGGTGTCTGTGTTCATTTCAATTTCACTGCTGTGACAAATCACCCTGATCAGTAAACACATTGGGGTAGAAAGGTGGCAAATACTTCTAGGTTATAGTTCATGACAGCAGAGAGGTCACAGTGGCAGGAGCTCAAAGTAGCTAGTCCTGCCACACTCACTTTCAAGAGCAGAGAGAACTACATTCATTCAGGCCTGCTAACTTGCTTGCTTGCTTGCTTGCTTGCTTGATTTCCCGTCTTTTACAAGACCCTTTGCCTTGGGGATTGTCTATCCCACAGTGGGCTGTGTCTTCCCTCGTCAACCTATGCATACATATCTGCGTGTTCATTACAGTGAATGAAATTAGTTTAATTATGCATGTAAAAGCCTACATTTCCCTTTTACAAATTCACTTATTGAAAAAAGATACACAAAGACAGAAACTAATCACTCAGAAAATCATGAATGCTTTTGGCATTTTGACTTTTACTGCAGAATCCAGCAAAATTTATGGTAAATTAAATAATGACTAAAACCTTTATTATATATAAAAAAACAGATTTCAGCTGGGCCGTGGTGGCACGTGCATTTAATCCCAGCACTTGAAAGGAAGAGATAGGCAGATCTCTGTAAGTTCAAGACTAGCCTGGTCTACAGAGCAAGTTCCAGGAGAGGTTCCAAAAGCTACAGAGAAACCCTGTCTTGAGAAAAAAAAAAAAAAAGATCATTCTTAGCTTCCTGAATATCTTTACTAGGGTAAGATTGAGGGTAATCTACAAACTGACAAAGCTTCTGTTTGTTTACTCATCTAAATGTAGCTTCTGACCTGTGTAAAATCTCAGTTTCCTATTGAGAAATCATAATTTCTTATTTTTAGTTTCTACATTTGTAGGCAGATTGTCCCATTTACTTGAGGTAGAGTGTTAAACTATCAATGGCTCTTATAAGATTTTAAGAAATTTAAATCCATTCCTTTCATCTTTTTTTTTTCTACTTGCAAAGGCACAAATCTGTATAGTAGGAACAGGTCAATCCCAAGTGCTCATGAATGTGTTAGAACATGGTGATACAAACAGCTCTGCTTACCATTTCCAAGTCCCAAGATCAGATAGAGACTGACTCATGTTACCTTTGAAATGGACCATTTCTGTGCAGCTTGAAAACTAGTCATTCATCTACTCTTTAGCTCAATTAATAATTACAAAAAAATGTCTAATGCTGAGACTTTAAGATCAATGCCTTGCAAATAAGGCATTTTTGATGCTACACAATTTGATATGCGGAAAATTAAAATGCCTTAACAATGAACTTAAAGCTGTCTCCTAACTGTCATTTTCTGCAGTGGGACAGGAATAAACTTTGTCCAAAGTTTCTCTATCTATAGGAGTTCGAAGTTTACCACATGCTAAAAATAATAAATAATGATGATGATAATAATAATAACATATCTCTGCTTCATTCCCTTAATTTTCATTAACTAAACTCATACCATAAGAGCAGCATTAATAATGGCAACAGTAGCTCATCGCTTTCCATTCATAGACATAGACACTGTGTGTGTGTAGTGTACACAGGTGTGCTAACCAGACATTTACATATGTTGTTGCTTGTTGTTCCCGTACATTGAACTCCTTGAAAGCTCATTTGCTGTCCTCAGTCCCTGACCCCTGCTCTCCTATAGAAAAGGTTGTGTGTGTGTGTGTGTGTGTGTGTGTGTGTGTGTGTGTGTGTGTGTTTTATCATATGAATTTACTGCAGGCTCACAATCCTATGTTTATTCCCTGTGACTTTCACCCCTTTGCTCATTAATGAATTTGCATGCCTTTTCTGCTTGTCAGTTTATTTCAGTCAGAGAGAAAAGGTCTCTTAGCCCACCCTAGCATTATTTTCCACGCATTATTTCCACTACGGATTAACACATTGCATGTTTCCAATAATTCCCAATCATTCATGCTGTTAATGCAAGCTTCATTTATTTCCTCATAATACATTTCTTTCATCTATTAGTGCTTTGCTTATTTTGTAACTTAATGTCTCTACAAGCAATGATTTTCATTCAAGAAATGCCAAAAAAATAATATGGAAAGGTTATATAAATGTCACTGCTTTCCTGCAGATTTTACATATCCTGTTGAACTCTGAATATCTGGAGAAAATTTCTACTATAAAGAAAATACCTGTAGTCATGAAGTAGTGTTCATGAAATAGCATTTGACTTGACAGAGAAAGGCTTGAAAAAAGTGTAAAAAGGTCCTTCTATTCACACGTTCACATACACAATACCTCCAGTTTTCTTTCTGATATAGAATTCTGGATCATAAGGAGGCCCATACTGGTTTTTCCATTCTTCATACTTGTTTATTATAAAATCAGTCACTGGCATTATATAAAGCTTCGGAAACCAGTGTGTGCTGTATTGGAAGCAAACTGCCCTTTTAAGCTATGTAATAGATTATATTGCAGAAAAGAATATGAAAGTGTAAATTCCTTTTGTTCTTAAGGGTTACATGAGAAGGTCACCGAGTACCTTGAAGTGGTGTAGAAATATCAAAGAAAGAACACTTGAACTGTTTTGTTAATATAGCCAAAGTACTTTAAATTTTATTTTGACAATCAGATCTATATTTTGACACCTGAAGGCAATCATTATATTTAACTCGCAACATTAATTCATTAATTAATCATAAGGCTCTTTAGCCTTGCACTGCTGATCCTTATGCTTCAGATTTTGTTATTGGATAATCATTTTAGTTCCTCAAATTTCAGTCTTTATCTAAAAGTAAGTAATAATACTGTTGAAAAATCATAGAAAATTAAATTAAACTATTACAAATACAACAATGTCCTACCATTTCTGGAACTGAATTATTACACAATTACTTATTCCTAAAAAATTCTTCCACATAAGTTATACTTAAGTACTGAGAAATTTATAAAATATAAAAAGTACAAACAAAAAATGATTATAATAATTTCTACCTCACATCTGAAGTCTTCATTTACTTTTACTTCTATAAAACTAGGTCTGTGCAACTGATGTAGGAAGACATTTACCATTCAGTATTGTTTCATTACTTCTTTACTTAACTTTATTGACTATTTACTAAGCCATACTGTTTAAATACAAGTTAAAAATGTCCTGGTATGTGTTAAAATAAATTGGGATATCTGTGGGAATGTCATTCTTTTATTTGGGTAGAGAATAAAGAAGATTTTTTAAATATCGATTTAAGGGTTTTTTTTTTCTCATTTTAGGTGAAAAGGCCTTTCTCATAAAACTTTATCATACACAATTTTCCATAATATTCTGGTACTTAATAATATTTTATTTTAGCTCTTAGGATAATAAGAACAATGAAACAGACATTCTGCATGTTTAAATTTTTACTCTTCCTTTTAGAGGAAGGAAAATGTCAGCATTGCTTACCTGGAGATATGATGTAGAAGAAATCTTTAAATTCATCCATCCAAACTTCTGCCAGCCTTCTGTTGTTCTTGTTAATGACATGGCCAGTGCCACCAGGGAATGTATATGGAGTTGCCTTTCGAAAAACATGACCGACGTGAGAGCAAGTCACGATCTCCAAAGAGCCTCCACATTGCCAGATCTAGGGAAAAGAGCAATTCCATGTAAGAGCCAATAGAAACGATGCAATGAGAATACATAGCATGACCAAAGTTTCAACCATACCTACAGATGCTACACACGTAGACACAGAATTTTAAGCTAAGATAATCACATTTTACAAAGGAAGATAGTCTCTTTAAACAATTGTAGTACTTGGATTTTGGAACTAAGATATAGCTCTTTTCGAGTCATTTTATTAGGTAACCCAAGTTATAGTGTAGAGTTGTTACACACTGTTATTTAGCAGATTCTGATACAAGTGAATCTCATTTTGAATTGATAGAGATGACACAATTTCAAAAATCTAAATTTGGTTTGAAGAAAAATCTATCAATTACCCTCCTTCCATTTGGGATTGCAAATCCTTACCCACTCTCAGACATCAATTTCTTTTTTTGTAAATCGTATACAGTTGTTTGTCAGTACTCTTACTAATATTCTGAAATGCTTTTACTTCTGCTTTGTACGTATCCTTCAAAATAATATTTGTAGGACCTATTTTGGAGAGACTGAGTATTGGCATACTTTTCTACTGTAAACATTATTTTAATATAGAACTAAAAGTATTATTGTGAACATTTACTCATTCAAGAAAAATATTTTTAAGGAAAGATACTTTGGAAACCAGGAACTCTTAGAAAACATATCTTGGATATCTTGATATTCTCAGATCTACTCTGTAGTTGAAGGAAGGTATTATATAAAGTTATCACAACTTTATTTATTTCATTTATTTTATTTATTTCACATAGTATTCATTTCAGTAAAATTTCACTGCATAGCCAAAGGCCTTACTAGTATCTTGGACCTAGATATTGGTGTATTGACAGTGCCCCCCCATGTCAAAAAGTTCTGCATGTGTGTATTCAATCAATTATGTATTGAAAATATTAGGAAATGGTATCTTTATTAAATGTACACAGAATTTTCTGTTGTCAAAAATAACCAATAGGGACAGTAAGGTAGATCTTTGAGTAAAGGCACTCTTTTTGCATTGTGACAACCTGAATTAAATTTCAGAACCTGAATAGTGGGAAAAAAGAGCTGATTCTAGTAAGTTGTGTTCTGACAGTCAAAAGAATGTGTATCATAATGTATACCAGCAAAAATAATAATGTAACAGGAGAAATACATAATAAAAACTATTACATAGCAACATTTACATTATACTAAAAATACAATCTTCAGATATTTTGAAGTACAGAGAAAGTTATCAAAAAGCCATATGCAAGTATCGTGACTTTTATGTAATGGACTCTTACAGTCACTGTTCTTTGTCCACTGTGACAAGACCTAGAACTAATTGTCCCACCCCCATATGAATAGAAGATTGCCTGTGTGAGCAGGATTATAGTACTGGAAGAGATGAGAAATCTAACACTTAAGCAGAAAGCCGACTACTGGGCTTCTTTATCACTCTCAAAAGACAAGCAGATTTTCCTAAAATATTTCATAGGCTCATACCTCTTCCACCATTAGACCATGATACCTACAACCCATCTTGCAATTGTAGAAATCTTCACATTCTTCCTTTACTTAAATAAAGGTAGTTGATCATTCTCCCCACAATGATAAATCTAGATGTACAGATCAGTCTAGACACACCCCTTATATCTTATAAATGTATCTGATTTAATCATGCCTCCTGCAGTTCTCTTGATATCGTGAATTCACCCTACAAATTACACACTATGACTTCAGAGTACGCATCTTCAATACCCAAAGCCAATGACAAAAATCTATAAAAGATGAAGAAATCATAAATTGTGTTATATTTGCCTCCAGCATATTTCATTTATATCCATATGAAATCGTATACACTATATTTTATAGACATCACTTTTTTTGTTTTTTTACTCATTGCAGAGTGATGTTCATTTCTTTATCTTTCTTAAATTATGTGTTGTGGAAGCCAAAAGTGTTTATTTAGATGAGCTATGTATAATACTCCATTTCTGGAAACTTTTTTCCCATGTGTTGCTTGACAGTTTTCCCTTTTCTTAAACTACCTTTTATATGTTGTTCTCCATTTCTCTTCATAGGCTCAAAGTTGGTCTCATTTGTTGTATAAACATAGATACAATATAAATGATGACAACTTTGACTCTTATATCTCAATATGGACTTTTCCAATGGGACATGAATTAGTACAGCAAAACATTTACTGGTCACTTTTTTTTCCTGCTTACCTCAGAGATAACCAAATATGCCTGCCTCTAACCAAATATTTGAGTCCACAATCCTCTACCAGTCTGATCTTATTTTGTCCAAGGAATTAAAAAAAAAACTGTTAATTAATGGTTACACCAATCTCCCAGATGGCTGGTAAAATTAAATAAGAAATAAAGTAAAATCAAACTCATTGACATAACTGCTTTCTCTTTAACTTTTTATTTATTTATTTTTTAAATTTATTTATTTATTAAGGATTTCTGCCTCCTCCCCGCCACCACCTCCCATTTCCCTCCCCCAACGCATTCAACCTGATAGTGTTCTCAGAGTTTTTTGTCCTACCCAGTTCTCCCAGTCGTTAAGTCCCAAAGAAATCACACAGAGGTCTACATTAACTATAAACTGATTGACCTAGTAGCTCACACTTCTTGTTAACTCTTATAACTCATATTAGCCAATTATTCTTGTCTATGTTAGCCATGTGGCTCCATACCTTTAGTCACATCTTGCTTGTTCTATGGCTGGGTCAGGACTGCAGAATTAGCTTTCCTCTTCCCAGAATTCCCCTGTTCTCATTGCCCCATATCTACTTTCTGCCTGTTTGTCCTGCCTATACTTCCTGCTTGGCTACTGGCCAATCAGCGTTTATTTAAACTATATTTGACAGAATACAGATCATTTTCCCACAACATGATAGTATTGTCTGAAAAATAATTTACGGATGACTCATTTGCTCAGATTGATACTAAAAACACCAGATCCTGGCTAGATGATGACTTCAACAACAGAAATGCAGTATTAATGTCTGAGAAGTTGGGCCATCTATCATATAACTCATACAGAGAAAGCTATGCTGCTATTCCCTCCTCTTACAACATCTCCATGTCTTTTGGATTAAGGTTTTGCACACATGAACTAATTGTCAACTACTTACAGATCCATTCTCCATGTACAGTGATATGATTGCTCTCTGAAAATTTATTTTGTTCTAAATCAGAAAGGATTTTTTTTTCAAAAAAATTATGTGACTTTGCTTCACTGCTTGAATCCTTCAATGGCTTCTCATTGAACTGAAAAGAGAAGCAAAATTTCCTCATAGTTCCTCTAAGATGATCCATAAGTCTTTTCATATATAAATAACCTGCTATTTTCTAGAATCACATTACACATTTTATTATATATCAAAGCCTTCTCATATTCTTACTTTATACCTATGGAGTTTTATCATAACCCTTTCCATTAAATGAGATGCCCCTTTCTCATTCTTATTCCAGCCAAAGCATGATCTCGCAAGAGCCATTTCTAAAGCCTGGGGAGATAGCTCAATCATGCTGATAGAGGATTCCCTCACGCATGAGTTAAAGTTCCAGAAACAAGGATGGATGATGCGCCTCTGTGAGTATGTGCACAAAGCTCCACACAGACACTCACAAATACACATGAGTTGAAAAGAAAACCAAAAGAGTTTTGAAAGAGAGATTTTCTGTATCCCTGTGCTTCTTTCTTTTTACCTAGGTAGACTATAAAAAGGCAAAGATGGCTGGTCATTTTTGTAGGCCCGAGAGCCAAATATCAAACTATGTATATCCTGAGGCAGAAAGACAATTATTATGCTGCCAAAATGAGCAAATGAATCATTTAAAATTTAGCTATCAAGGTTAATATGAGAAAAAAAAAATCACCGCTAAAAGAATGATTAGATAAGCACCTTTGGGATGCATATAAGTTACATATTGTGAAGTTTTAACCATATGGATTAAGACAAATTACCTTGTCAAATGTGAGCTGTTACATAGTTCTTGGAAATTAAGGGAGCTATTTGTAGGGTACCATACAGCACAAGAGTAAAATAAAATCTAATTCGCAGCTCATGGTGAACGAGGCTGTTGAGCGACACAAAAGCAACCTTACAAGCACTACTGACATCCTTAACATGGGATTGCACAGTAATCTCAAATTCCCTAGAAAAAGCTTTAGCAAAGTTCTTAGCATTTTCATTATAATCAGGTCTTTCTTAAAAGTGAAAGTACTTCAGTTAAATAACACAGAACTTAGTGAGCTAGGGATTTTAAGGTCTTATTATTATAAGGAGTTCCATATATTTTTTTATTTAGTTGTTGAAAAAAAAATTCTGCCTCCTCCCCGGTTCCCATTTCTCTCCCCCTCCTCCCACACATTGCCCCCTCCCCCCACTCTACTCCCCCTCTCCCCTTCACCCCCACTCCATTCCCCCTCCCTCTCGAGAATGAAGAGCAGTCCAGATTCCCTGCCCTGCGGGAAGTTCAAGGTCCTGCCACTTCTATCCAGGTCCAGGAAGGTGAGCATTCAAACAGACCAGGATAGCCAAAACAATCTTATACAATAAAGGAACTTCTGGAGGCATTACCATCCCTGACTTCAAACTCTATTACAGAGCTTCAGTATTGAAAACAGCTTGGTATTGGCATAAAAACAGAGAAGTCATCATTGGAATAGAGTAGAAGACCCGGATTTTAACCCACAAACCTATGAACACCTGATTTTTGATAAAGGAGCTAAAAGTATTCAATGGAAGAAAGCATCTTCAACAAATGGTGCTGGAAGGAGTACCATATTTGTTGGAAGAAAGACTTTCCTTCTTTTCAGTGATTAGACCAACAACAACAACACAACAAACCAAGAAGTGGGATTCAGTGCAAAAAGGAGAACTTAGCTTTTCCCTACCAGAGTGAATTCTATGAATAGCAAATGGGCTAGCTATTCCAGTACTGCCATTTGAACAGAGAAAAATATGCTTAAAATGTTCTTGGAAAATCATCAAGCATGCAATAAAAGCTGATTTTCATTTCTAGTGTAATAAAAATGGTCTCTAATCTAAAGAACCTGGATGCTATAGTAGATTGGCAGGTCAGAAGACTAAGGGACTGGAAGTGTATCTAGCTTCAACTTGCTTCTGAACCTTACAATCAAACATGGTGTATAAAAAAGAGAGCTATAGACTAGCAGTATAGGTCACCAACAACTGCTTGCACAAGTAAGGAAGACAGCTGGTGACTCTCTGTTGTGACAGAGATTAAGACCATCTCTCTAAAACTCTTGGGAGTCAGAGAGATTTTGCAAAGCAAAATACACAATTTTCATAAAATGACAAAAATGTGCATTGAAGATGATCACTACCAAAAGGAGGTGTATCTATATGAAGCCAATCACAGACACTAATAAGCTAAGATATTATACATGATCTACCATTTCTCCAGTTCTCTCTTTTGCCTGACTTGGATAGAGAGAGAACACGAATATACACTCAAAGGTCTTCTGTCATCATGGGCCCATGAGCAAGTCACGCAAATGTCAGCTACTGTTTACATAACAAGGCCTTTACAAAGAACAGAGGGATTTTTAATAATTGGAAGCCGTCAGGAAACCATGGAGTTTGTCATAAATGGCAAGCATTAGCTGCAAAAACTGCTGTCTTTGAAAGCATAAAAACATGACTGGAGAAAAAAATTAGGCATTATGAGTAAATAGTAAGTTATACAACCACAGCAAATTCGGGTTGTACAATGCATCCTCCATCAAGAAATTATTGAACCTGTCCTGGGAATTCTCTCTCTTTACTTTTATATTTTATATTGCAAATGTACATGAGCGCTGGGGTCATTGCGACACCCAGGTGACTCTGTATCTACTCTGTCAACTCCTGGCACTCTCCCAGCTTGAGTCTTATGAGTTCTATGATAATAATAGGGCTCAGGGCATAATAACCTCAAATATGTGAACATGAAATTAGGAAAAAAAATAACTTTTGAAACCGAAAGGTAACTTTGATTTTCCACAACCCAACTCTCTCATTTGACACATCGTAATAAAAAAAATCTTTCATGGCCTGAATAACATGAGTATCAGTCATACAACCTTCATTGTGTTTCTGCCCCTGCTTGGAGCCTAGGTGAATCTAAGCAAACAAACTGGCTAAAACCTTTTACCTTCAACTCCTGTCTTTTGCATTGCCATTCACTTTTTTCCAGTTTTACTTCATAACTCATTCACTTCATTTTATTAAAATTAAAATGCACAACATTCTATGAGACTTTGATCCTCATTTCCGAAAACTTTCCTCTCAGACAACAGTTTTATTAATATTTTTACTTCAAAAAGTTATCCATCTTTTGCAATAGGAGTATCAGTCACCTGGAACCTAGTAGATTAAGGAAAAAAACAAATCTCCCCCCACTATACTCTGAGCATGCACACACTATAGATAATGGAGTTTATTGAAGTACTGGTCCCAAAGATCTCTGCCCTTTCTATCTTAATATGTAAGGTCAGATGTGCTGGTTTTATGCTATCCTGCTAAATGGCAATGATCATTTCTATGGTCATCCAATGGGTTATGGATATTTTTCAATGTTTAGAGGAGTTGGCAACAAGTTGTTATTGGTAATGTGTATTGATATTTCATTTGCATATTGATAAACAAAGCTTGCTTGAAGATTAGAGAGTAAAACATCTGCCCTAGTCAGCCTTAAAGACCTTATAGGTAATGGTGACTCGCTCCTTTAATCTCAGCATTCACACTAGTTTGCCCTAGAAATCAGGTGGTAGTGGTGCACGCCTTTACCCCCAGCACTAGAGAAAAATATAAGAAAGGAAGAGACTGCTCTCAAACAGTTTCATTCCGAGGACCACCATTTTGGACTGAGCTAGAGGTAAGAGTAAGTGGCTGACTGTTTTAGCTTTCTGACCTTCAGGTTGAATTCCAATAACTATTCCTGGATGTTTTATTATTAATGCTACGTTTGGCGCAGAACATTTGGGGTACATATTTATGAAAATGCCATTTGCCTGAGGCTTTTTTACCTGTACAGGCCTAAGATGAACACAAAATATCCAACTAGATTTGGGAGAAAAACTAGTGCTCTCAACTCCCATCCATCCTAGCTTAGCTTTCTCTTCTCCCCTGCCTGTCTGCCCATGGCCTCCTGTGGCATTGCTAGTTTGCAGCCACCCCACGTGGCACCCCCACAACTTCCCGTGGCACCCCACATCTTCCTGCGGCTCCCACATTCCCTAACGCTTGCCGCCAACCCTGTGTGTAGCTCCCATGTGACTACCACAGCTTCCCATGACTCCCACAGTCTGCACACACCTGCTGCATGACTACCCTAACAGGCATCTTTAACAAAAATCTATTCAGTTTGGTTTTGAGTTCTGCTTAGAAATCCCACAGGTTAGTGACATTGGAACAAGTAACGCCAGAGCACTATGAAACAAATAGAGTTGTTTTTTATTAACAAATTCCTCTGTAGTCCACCTCTCCCTTAAACTTACTACGTAGCTGAGGAAGACTTTTAAATTTGGATTTTCCTGTATATACCTTCCAAATGCTAGTATTAGAGGCCTGCAATGCGAAGTGCAACATTCACAGTAGGTAACCGTTATCAACTGAGCTCCAATCATATCATAAACAGAAATATTCTATTGTTGCCTCTACTATCTATATTTGTAAGATTTTGTAAGTGCTCGTGCCCTTAACTTTTCTATTGGAACAAATTGTGATCATAGAAACTATTTGGAGGCTCTGTTGCTTAATTCAGGAGCAAGTAAAATGACTGCTTATTGCGCACTTAATTTTTGCTGATATAGTGTTGCTGTTTTTTTTCTTGTGAAAAAACACATTAAAATCTTGAATTTTACTATTCTTTAAAAGTTAGAATATCAGTATCTTAACAGTTTACTTTAACAATGATGAGTTTAAAACTATAGTCAATGATTTTTCAAGTAGAATGCAACATTATGTTTTCTCAAGTCATTTTATAAGAGCTGAATAAACAGGAAAAACTGAAAAGAACATTTGTCTTAGCCAGATAAACTGGTAATACTCAGACTTCTTTATATAATCAAGCATATCTGATTGTTGATTTGAGACTTCCAAAACATTAATATTTATGTATTTTATCTCTGATAACCAAATTTGATTGTGTATAAAATATATTCTTTTATTCATAGAAAATTAAAGCTAGTAAATGTGATTGACTCCAGATTTTTTTATAGACATCCTTTGATGATTTGTAGTAGATAATCAAAATGTAAAATTGTCCATTGCTCATTTGATCATCTATTTGATTTTCTCCCCACTGCCAAGGAAAAAATTAACTAACTTACATTATCTTTTTCGTGTGTTTTGGCACCTACAGTAGTGACATTCTAATTAAGGATCATACAATTCACAAACAGCTGGTTTTAGTGACTTGTGATTATAATTTCAGAGCGCCAGAGACTAAGGCAGGAGGACCCCTACAAGTTCAAGCCTAGCCTGGGCAGCATACTTAGTCTTAGACTAGTCTAAGTGAAAGTATAGGATCTTGTCTCAATTAAATAAATAAACAATAAAAATACTTGTCATGAGTCAACATGTGTAATTGTACTTTGAGAGGACCTCTTTCCAAATTAATGTTGATTCAGACTGATGCAGGCAGCTACCTGTTATTCTGAGATTTACCTTCTTCTATGCCTGCCGCCATCTCTGCACTGAACCGTTCTGACATCTTCAATAATTAAACTAAATGGCATATAGTGGAGGACACGTGAATGAACCAATGGTTATGTGTGTTTTTAGAAAGTGAGATTGGATTCCTGCTCAACCCCTTACCAGTTGAATGACCTCACTTGTTTTCGTTCTATGATTTAGGTTGTAGGTAATAAAAAAGATTGGGCAGATGTACTCAAGAGGGCTGTTGTGATGATTAAGGCAAACTAGGGCACGTAAAGATATTTAGTCTTTATATGGAAAATGAATTTGAACACAGTAGACTGGAGAGATGTATTAAGGAGTGATTGCAGCAATCTAGGGGCGAGATGATAATGTCCTATGGTGATGATAATGAAACAGAGAGGTGTGTAATAGCCTGACACAATTTAGGGAATTAAAATTATGAATTAATGCATGTGTTTCTTGAACCATTGTGTCATCTATCAGCCTTAGCTCCCAAGCTTGTTCCAGAAAACAGTCCTTGTCTATGCCGTCTTTCATTGATCTGTAATATAACACTACCTACCTCTTTAACATTCCATTCAGCTCTTTATTTTTAGTTTCGTATTTAGTTAAATATTTATATTTCTTTTTAAATTTTGAGGTTTTATTTATACATACTTGTATGAAACTATGCGTTATAAATATACACACATTATATCTTGGAAGCATCATGTTTTACTTTGTAAATATATGCAATTTAAATAGTAAAAGATCTGAATTTAATAACACCAACCAGTAGTCTATGCTATAACTAAAATAAAATGTCAGTCCAAGTAGGTTTATAGTACATAATGATTGATTAATTCATTAAAAGGTGCATAGGGAAATATGGAGAATTGCATGATACCCCCAAAACATGTCTGTCACACAACTGAATTAGAAGCAATAATTTTTGCTTTCCTTGTCCTTGAGAAGATAAACTGGTGATTCTGATAGCATAGACTACATTCACCATTAGTACTTCACTCTCCATTTTGTGTACTCACACAAACACACACACACACACACAGAGAGAGAGAGAGAGAGAGAGAGAGAGAGAGAGAGAGAGAGAGAAATAGAACAAGTAGATGGATGTCAAATTCTATGATTTTTATAATTGTAAAATATTCTGCAAAAGCCTCCACTGGTACAAACCAGATTCATGAAACCACTATTCTTATTTGGTAATCATATTCAGTAGGAAATTTTACTTCATTATAGCCTAAAACTTGGCAGCTTTTCTGCTTTACTGATTCTTTTCTCATACAATATTTTGATGATTTCCCCTCCCCAAATCTTCCCAAACCCTCCCCATCTCCTTAAATATCTGACTTTATTTTCACTCCCCACTCTTCCCCCTCTCAAAAACAATGCAAACTAATACAAACAAAGATCAATATAAACTAAATAAGGAGCAGGAGGAAGAAAAAGAAAAACAGGCAGGCAGGAAGGAAGGAAGAGAGGAAGGGAGATCCTATCAAAACAAATCACGCATACAAATAAAAAAACACAGTTGTTTTATGTTAGGTAACTATTACTGAGCATGGGACCTGTTAATTATTTTGACTGGGGGATGTTGTCTTTGTTTATTGGTTGATCTGTGTTCTACTTTACTTTACTTTGTAACAGTTGATTCATGTAATTTGTAAGTCACCAGATCTGAGTTCATTTTTTTTCCTGATATTTTCTTTGAGATAAGTTCTTGTTATTTAGCCCAGCTGCCCAAACTCATGTTCCCCTTGCATCTGCCTCCTCAGGGTTAGATCACAGATGTTTGCCACCATATCTGACGATGAAGTCACATCTTGATGTGAATAGAATTGAAGATGAGGATTTGCCTATATCAAATAGTTGTGGCCTTTATGTTGTCAGCCTCCAGAGGTAACAAAAAGATCAAGGCTGCTAAAAGACTCTATCCAGTACTTTATACTTTATAACTTAATGCTTCATTCTGTTTTACAATGTCATGGATCATACCTAAAGCTTATGCAGGCTAATCAAGATCTGAATTACTAAGCTATAACTCAGCACAATCAAATACTGCTTTAGGGAAAAGAAATTATTTGTGTGGAAAATAACATAATGGATTATATTTAAAATTATAAGGATAGATTCTGTTGTTGAACAAGACATAAAACAATTATAGAATTTGTAAATGATACTAAATCTGAGCATCCTTAGAAATTTTAGAATTAAAAGAAGAGGAAGGAAGACTGAAAATGTTTTTGGAACCATAAAAATACAACCCCAAATTTTAATGAATTTATACCTACTTGGGAAAGTTAAATTTACCTTCTCTGCATTAGAAGAACATGATAAAAATAACCACTTTGGGGAAGCTGGGGAGCTAGCTCGGTTAGCAAATGCCACATTGATAAGAGAACCTGAGTTTAGTGCCTAGAAAACATGAGAGAGAAAGAATACGGCGATTTAGACTTACAATCTTACCTTTAGGTATGTAGAGACTTGTAGATGTTAGAGCCTCCCTAGCCATCCAAACTACTCAATGGCAAGTTTCAGGCCAGTCACTGACCTTGTCTCAAAAAAGACAGTCTGGTTCACAGGTATCGATACTGGGTAGGAATGATAGTTGTTTCCCTCATTTAGAAGCTTGCATGGCACCTTCTGCTACTACCTTAGGTAGGGAGGAGACATTCAGGTCAGTTCCTGGTCAAGTAAATGCGGGCCTTGTGTCTGAAGTGCATGGTGTCTTTAGCAATAGGGATTTAACTTCCCTATCTTAACAGGGCAACGAAAGGCAACAGTAATGTTCTCTGGTGTAGTTTTGTTAGGTGGTTTTTGGCTATTGGGGAGAGCATTGTTTGATGTAAAGTTTCATTTAAATTATATATTCATTTTTATATTTATAGAGACTCATGTGTACTTTATGGTTTGGGGAACCTAGTTAATGGTATGACTGTATGCTTCCTGACTTTATTACATCTTGCCATAGGCCAAGGCAGGTAATACTATTTAGCTATGGAACTCAAAATCCTTGAGAAATCTCCTCATGGCTAGTAACCCTACCATGGCATTGCTACTTCACCATGTTATACGATGATATTCTTCTTAAACTGGGATTTCAAAATGACCTTAATGAATACTGACCCTGAGAGTTCTCCTTTATGATTTAAAGAGAAAGCTGTGAGAACGCAGCAGACTCCTACAGGAATGAGAATTTCAGACCACAAAATCACTTTGTAGCACAACCATTCCCAAGCTGCTCTCTCTCTCCCCATGTTAGTGCCCTAAAATGAGGAACCAAACTTGGTCAGAAAAAGCTCACATCAGTGTGCAAAATATGTAAGTTACACCCAAGCCCTTGATATTTCTGTTCTAGGATTTGTAAACAAGATGCAATCCTCTCCAGTCCAAGAGCAGTCAGGGTTCCCTGCCCTGTGGAAAGTCCAAGGTCTTCCCCCCTCCGTCCCTGTCTAGGAAGGTGAACATCCAAACTGGCTAGGCTCCCACAAAGCCAGAACATGAAGTAGGATCAAAACCCCATGCCATTGTCCTTGGCTTCTCATCAGCCCTCGTTGTTCGCCATGTTCAGAGAGTCCGGTTTTATCCCATGCTTTTTCAGTCACAGTCCAGATGGCCTTGGTGAGCTCCCAATAGATCAGCCCCACTGTCTCAGTGGGTGGGTGCACCCCTCGCGGTCCTGACTTCCTTGCTCATGTTCTCCCTCCTTCTGCTCCTCATTGGGACCTCAGGAGCTCAGTCCGGGGCTCCAGTGTGGGTCTCTGTCTCTATCTCCATCTATCACCAGATGAAGGTTCTAAGGTGATATGCAAGATATTCGTCAGTATTGCTCTAGGATAGGGTCATTTCAGGTTCCCTATCCTCAGCTGCCCAAGGAACTAACTGGGGACATCGCCTTGGGCTCCTGAGAGCCACTCTAGGTTCAAGTCTCTTGCCAACCCTTAACTAAGATTTGTGCTTCCCTGCTCCCCTATCCAACCTTCCTTTATCCCAATCATCCTGTTTCCCCAAGTTCCCCCCATCCTCCCCTTCTACCTTTTCTCTCCCCATCTCCCCTTACCCCCATCCCACCCCACCCCCAAGATCCCAATTTTTTCCCAGGCAATTTTGTCTACTTCCCATAGCCAGGAGGATAACTATATGTTTTTCTTTGGGTTCACCTTCTTATTTAGCTTCTTTAGGATCACCAATTATAGACTCCGTGGCCTTTATTTATGGCTAGAAACCAATTATGAGTGAGTACATCCCATGTTCATCTTTTTGGATCTGGGTTACCTCACTCAGGATAGTATTTTCTATTTCCATTCATTTGCATGCAAAATTCGAGAAGTCATTGTTTTTTACTGCAGTGTAGTACTCTAATGTGTATGTATTCCATACTTTCTTCATCCATTCTTCCATTGAGGGGCATCTAGGTTGTTTCCAGGTTCTGGCTATTACAAATAATACTGCTATGAACATAGTTGAACAAATGCTTTTGTCATATGATAGGGCATCTCTTGGGTATATTCCCAAGAGTGGTATTGCTGGGTCCAGGGGTAGGTTGATCCCGAATTTCCTAAGAAACCACCACACTGTTTCCAAAGTGGCTGCACAAGTTTTCATTCCCACCAGCAATGGATGAGGGTACCCCTTCCTCTACAACCTCTCCAGCAAAGACTATCATTGGTGTTTTTGATTTTAGCCATTCTGACAGGTGTAAGATGATATCTCAAAGTTGATTTGATTTGCATTTCCCTGATCTCTAAGGAGGTTGAGCATGACCTTAAGTGTCTCTTGGCAATTTGAACTTCTTCTGTTGAGAATTCTCTGTTCAGTTCAGTGCCCCATTTTTTAATTGGGTTAATTAGCATTTTAAAGTCTAGTTTCTTGAGTTCTCTATATATTTTGGAGATTAGATTTTTGTCTGTTGCGGGGTTGGTGAAGATCTTCTCCCAGTCAGTGGGTTGCCTTTTTGTCTTAGTGACAATGTCCTTTGCTTTACAGAAGCTTCTCAGTTTTAGTAGGTCCCATTTATTCAATGTTGCCCTTAATGTCTGTGCTTCTGGGGTTATACGAAGTGATCTCCTATGCCCATCTGTTGTAGGGTACTTCCCACTTTCTCTTCTATCCTGTTCAGTGTGTTCTGACTGATATTGAGGTCTTTGATCCATTTGGACTTGAGTTTTGTGCATGGTGATAGATATGGATCTATTTTCCTTCTTCTACAGGTTGACATTCAGTTGTGCCAGCACCATTTGTTGAAGATGCTTTCTTTCTTCCATTGTATAGTTTTAGCTCCTTTATCGAAAATGAAGTGTTCATAGGTTTGTGGGTTAAAATCCGGGTCTTCTATACGATTCCATTGGTTGATTTCTCTGTTTTTATGCCAGTACCACACTGTTTTCATTACTGTAGCTCTGTAATAGAGTTTGAAGTCAGGGATGGTAATGCCTCCAGAAGATCCTTTATTGTATAAGATTGTTTTGGCTATCCTGGGTTTTTTGTTTTTCCATATAAAGTTGATTATTGTCCTCTCAAGATCTGTGAAGAATTTTGATGGGACCTTGATGGGGATTGCATTGAATCTATAAATTGCCTTTGGTAGAATTGCCATTTTTACTATGTTGATCCTCCCAATCCAAGAGCAAGGGAGGTCCTTCCATTTTCTGGTATCCTCTTCAATTTCTTTCTTCAATGCCTTAAAGTTCTTGTCAAATAGATCTTTCACTTCCTTGGTTAGAGTTACCCCAAGATATTTTATGCTGTTTGTGGCTATCATGAAAGGTGAAGCTTCTCTGATTTCCCTCTCTGCTTCCATATCCTTTGTGTATAAGAGGGCGACTAATTTTTTGGAGTTGATCTTGTATCCTGCCACATTACTAAAGCTGTTTATCAGCTGTAAAAGTTCTTTGGTGGAGTTTTGGGGGTTGCTTATGTACACTATCATATCATCTGCAAATAACGAAAGTTTAACTTCTTCCTTTCCAATTCGAATCCCCTTGATCCCCTTATGTTGTCTTATTGCTATTGCTAGAACTTCAAGCACTATATTGAAGAGGTATGGAGAGAGTGGACATCCTTGTCGTGTTCCTGAGTTTAGTGGGATGGCTGTGAGTTTCTCTCCATTTAATTTGATGTTAGCTGTCGGCTTGCTGTAAATAGCTTTTTATTATATTTAGGTATGACCCTTGTATCCCTAATCTCTCCAAGACTTTTATCATAAAGGGATGTTGAATTTTTTCAAATGGTTTTTCAGTATCTAATGAAACGATCATATGTATTTTTTCTTTCAGTTTATTTATATGATGGATTACATTGATAGATTTTCGTATGTTGAACCAGCCCTGCATCTCTTGGATGAAGCCTACTTGATCATAATGGATAATTTTTCTAATGTGTTTTTGGATTCAGTTTGCCAGTATTTTGTTGAGGATTTTTGCATCGATGTTCATGAGTGAGATTGGCCTGTAATTCTCTTTCTTGTTTGAGTCTTTGTGTGGTTTTGGTATCAGAGTAACTGTAGCTTCATAAAAGGAATTTGGTAATGACTCTTCATTAAGGAGTATAGGTATCAGGTCTTCTTGGAAGTTCTGGTAGAATTCCGCATTGAAACCATCTGGTCCTGGGCTTTTCTTGGTAGGGAGGTTTTTGATAACAGCTTCTAATTCTTCGCGACTAACAAGTCTATTTAGATTGTTCATCTGTTCCTGGTTTAACTTTGGTATATGGTATTTATCTAAAAAAGTGTCCATTTCTTTTACATTTTCCAGTTTTGTGGCATATAACCTTTTGTAGTAAGATCTAATGATTCTCTGAATTTCCTCTGTGTCTGTGGTTATGTCCCCCTTTTCATTTCTGATCTTATTAATTTGCATATTCTCTCTCTGCCATTTGATTATTTTGGATAGGGGTTTATCAATCTTGTTGATTTTCTCCATGAACCAGCTTTTTGTTTCATTGATTCTTAGGATTGTTTTCTGTGTTTCTATTTTGTTGATTTCAGCCCTCAGTTTGATTATTTCCAGTCTTCTACTCCTCCTAGGTTAGTCTGCTTATTTTTTTTTTTCTAGAGCTTTCAGGGGGGCTGTTAAGTCTCCAATGTGTACTTTCTCTGTTTTCTTTAAGTGGGCACTTAGTGCTATGAACTTTCCTCTTAGGACTGATTTCATAGTGTCCCATAAGTTTGAGTAGGTTGTTTCTTTATTTTCATTGAATTCAAGGAAGACTTTAATTTCTTTCTTTATTTCTTCCTTAATCCAGGTATGGTTCAGTAGTTGACTGTTCAGTTTCTATAAGTTTGTAGGCTTTCTGGGGGTAGCATTTTTGTTGAATTCTAACTTTAATCCATGGTGATCTGATAAGACACAGGTGGTTAGTAATATTTTTTTGTAACTGTGGAAGTTTGCTTTGTTACCGAGTATGTGGTCAATTTTCGAGAAGGTTCCATGAGCTGCAGAGAAGAAGGTATATTCTTTCCTATTTGGGTGGAATATTCTATAGATGTCTGTTAAGTCCAATTGATTCATTACCTTTAAGTTAATTTTTGTTGTACTATATTGGTTGGCATTTTATTAAAAGTAAATTGTATTATACCATATTTGTATGCTTTAAGAGAAAAATTATATAACACAGAATGTATGCACTAAACCTAAGAAAGAAAATAAAAGGAAAAAAAAAAGACGGGGCCAAGAGAGACACTTGCAAGTCGCACATACGACAGGGTGCCAGAACAGCTAAGGTAACACCATGGCCACGTGGAGATATACAGGTTATTAGAAATGATTAATTTACAAGTTAGAGGAAGCCAGTAATAGCCTAAGCCGATGGTCAAACAATTAAATTAATATTAGCCTCTGAGTGATTGATTAGTCTATAAGTGGTTGCAGGCATCAGCGGGCAGGAGAGAAGCCTGTGCAGGGGCCCCGACGAGAAAGAGAAAAGCCTCCGGCTACATATGATTCCTTATGATTTTGTTTCAGACATCCTCATTATTATTCTCCCCTTCTTTCTCCTGCATTTATCTCTAAGGAGAGCCCACATTTTTTTTTCTCATTTCCTCTCTCAGATGATGTGTATTCTCCTCTTCCCTCCTCTATTGATCCCCGATCCAGGCAATGGTCCCTTTCTACTTTTCTGATTTCTGAAGTTATTAAAGGAGGTGTATTCACACTTGAAAACAAAACAAAAAAAAAAAACCGTGAAGTGTGCAGCTGTGGCTGTAACCCACTGTTTTCTAATTGGACTTGAGAACCACTAACTAGAGGGAAATAATAAATAAAGTCTAGTACTGGAAACTTAGTAAGCTACCAGAGGCTAGTGAAATTGTGGACCTTGGAGGAGAACTTACAATCACTATGTTTAACCCAGTCTAATCCCTAACTACATTCTAAATATTTATTTTTATGCCCAGCTGTAGGTATAGCCCTTACCCCTCATTAAGCAAACTTCTCTTTGGAACAGATGATCATTACAGAAAACCACAACGAATCAAACTACAGAGTTGTGGAACCCAGTTCCAGTGTATCCATCTGAAAAGTAAATCCTACACCTATGGGTTCAGGAAATATTGCAAAAGAGGGGAACCAGAATATAAGACAGCATTATGTGAGGTTGTCTACTAACAATGACAGAAGCTGTACTCATGGAGTCTTACCAACCAGACTGCCAAAACATAGGATGAACTGGGTCAACAAAAATAGACATGCTAATGTGGATGGGGAAAGACAAGGTGACTTCAACCCCAAACAAAGAATGACAGCCAATTAAGGAGTGCTGAGTGGGAGAAACAGCTTTCCCCTGAGAAGATCACATTGGTTAGAAGAGAACAAATGATCAACATTGAAAACTTGTATATGAGTAACATTGTCATATATACATATATATGTATATACATATATATATATATATATACACATTATGCAGGCATGTAAAAAATTCATAAAAAGAAGAGGTCAGAACTGAAGGAGTAAAAAGGTTTGTACAGGATGATTTGGAAGGGAAAAGGGGAGGTGGAAACAATGTAATTATATTATAATATCAAAAAAATAAAAAAAGTGCTGGCTACTACAGTATGCAACACCAAACTTTCTGAAGCAAATATGCTTAGGTTTGAAACTACTGAATGTAATGACGAACATTTTTTTTTTTTTTTTTGCTAAAAGTGAAAAAGTTTAGTTTTAAAAAAAGGTGAATGATTTACTTATTGAAATCAAGGATTTTTTTCTGTCACCATTGTTTGTCATATAAATATCAAATAAGCATAGCTTTGGATTGTATTGTGTGAAGATATGATTGCTGGTTGAGTTGCTTACTTGAGTCTCATTAAAATACTAAATAAATTTTGGCATAGGATTAGGGAAAAATTTCAACACTTACTGAAATGGAACTACATATAATTCTGCCATTTTGTACACTCAAAGTGGTGTTCTTATCAGTAACAATTATAAAATCAAAACATAGCTCAAAAAAAAAGAATATATTCTATGTCCTAAAACATTAGATATCAACCTCCTTAACGCTGGGATCCTTTAAATAATTCCTCATGTTGTAGTGACCCCCAATCATAAAATTATTTCCCTGGCTACTTCATGATTATATTTTGGCACTGCCATGAATTTTAATGCAACATTTGTGTTTTCTGATACTTTTGTTTATTAATTTGAAATAAAACACTGTCAAAGTTTTCACATGTCTATTACAAGAAAGGTGTAGCTAAGTTCAGTGAAGGGATTTTGACTTGGCATCTGCTCAGCAAATACACATTGGTCACTGCCTTTGTGTCAAGCATCCTATTGAGCAGAGAAGGAATAATAAAACACATTTTTTTTCAAGTCACCCACAGACAAGTTGAATTGTAAATGGTAGAACTGGGCATCAAAAAGTGTAGTCATCCACATGCATTTGACATTAGAAAGAACAGAATTTCATACTGTCAAGAAAGGGACTGACCAAAGAGAATATTATTCATGCCACGCCTACCATGTTCACAACCAGGATTCATAACCACTTCACTGAAAACAGGTACACCTTTAGGTGGGGAAAGGGGCACAAATAATTCTAATGCCATCGATGGAACGCTATGGTTCTCTTTCAAACATTGTCTTACAGAAACACTTTTATGAAGTAAGACAAGTATAAATCATAAAAAACAACAACAACAAAACAATCCACATAGGTATATCCCAACTGCTCATTAAAAAGCCCTCAAACCCCACTTGGATAGTATGATATAATACTAGCATTTTTGATTAATAAAACAAATTCATAGCAGTTAGTGTCGACCACATTGCCGACTGGAAATGAGTTCTTATACAATTATGAGAAGCTGAGAGTATAGGTTAGTGAGAATGCACTATGCTCGGTTTACAACATCAAGGGTGTGTTATGTGTTTGTGTGTGTACAGATAAATGAAACAACAACATTTAACATATTACTCTGCTCCTATAGTCAATGTAAATAGCAATGTTTTCACCCAACATGTTGTTTAAAGCAAAGTAAAGATAATTCTTCTCGTTCCCTATTCTTGCAAGATACAATTAATTGATATTTAAAGTTACTTTTTGTTAAATGTTTCTGATGAAGTCAAAGTTAGTAGAAAATCTTTTCCTCTTATTGGGCAGCAATGTAAGTACAGTCTTCTCTTCCACTTTTGTGGGGTTAATGAAGGCTAGATTAGACCTCCAACTCATTTACAAATAGAAACATCTCAACCAGATTTAGCTTTCTTTCACCTCCCTCAGGAAGACATTTTCTTCCCTTCTAATGTTAAACACTAACCTGGACTTCAAGAACTCAGAATACAGGCAATAGATCCAAGAGAGGAGGCTTTGAATATTAGCACTACCAATTGCTAATCACAAAGCTTTTTCTGTGCTGCTCTAAATATCCAGCTATATAATAGAAAAGTAGGAACTCACACTATTTTGATAAGGACGTAGTTAAATAAAGAATATGCAAGTTTCTTACTAACTAAAAGTATTACACACATTACTTTATCACCACCGTCATAGTCCTCCAATATTTCAGGCATTTATTTCATCAATTATCCATTATATTTCCATATCACATTGCATTTAAGTGTTTGCTACCAGTCTATGTTTTCTTTTATTACTCTATGCTAAAAGGATAGAAAATAAAAAATAATTACTTGGATCATATTTACCCCTTAAGTTGTTTTGCAGTTTCTTTCCTGTTTGCTGGTAAATGTGGTTTAAAAGTTTCTCTTCCCCTACATATCTTCAAAATCCAATTACCTTATCCTGTTTTCCAGAATTCTGAATCCATCATCCAGAACTGCTCATGGAGCCTTTTATGAGCTTTCATTATTCTTACTTTCTTGCTTCTCTGCGGCAGCTGACACTGTTGACAATCACCATAACTTTCTAAGTTTTTGTGACATTATATTAGTTCCTCTCTGACAGCTTTGCCTTCAGTTGCTCTTCCTTCTCCCCCCTCCCCCTGGATGTAGGTGCTACTTAAGGACGTGCCCTGCTCGGTTACGTTTCATATTTTCTCTCTTGGCAAAGCCAGTCATGTTCAGATAGTTCTTTAATCATAAATGCTGTTGAGCTACCTTTCAGATCTGTCACCCTACCTTTACTTTGCCTCCACTCTGCAACACAAATTCTAACTTCATCAAGTTTGTCTTTAACTTTACGTGACCTTAAGGAGTCTAGAGTTTCCATTCAGGTGGTGACAAAGTATTGTGTTCCTGGGATCTTTCTGCAGAATTACAAAGATAAACAAGGAATAGTCACTGTCCTCAGGGCAAATCACTAAACTCAAACATGTCATTGTGGGATTTGTGAGATGAATTTCTAAATAGACTGCTTATTAAAGCTTTTCATGTAAAACATTCCAAAAATCCTGATGATTTCTCAAAATCTCTTGCATTTTAGTCATTTAAGAAATAGACTACCAAGTGGTTTAGCCTGTTAAAATAGAGAACAACAACAACAAAAATTAAATGCAGAATTTAATTGCTCAATTAAAATAAAGAGAAGGCATAAAGGATTGAGTATTACTTCACTATAAAGTGACTAAATAAATTAAAATGCAGGAAAATAATGAAATGAGAATCACAGAAAGAAATTTATTACCAAAGAGCACCCCGTTGGCCGTAAAAAGGGTTAATAACTTCACGATAAAATTTTCTATCAATTTTAGCATATTTGTAGTACAAATTAGTGGTTAGTTTGAAAATTAATGAAATCATTTTTAGAATCTTTAATTTATCTAGTCAGATTTTTACAGGTGGTGAACAGTGTGAAGTTGCTAAGTTTTAGGGATAATTAAAAATCTGTTAAAATCTACAATCAGCCTTTCACCGATCCTTAATTACTGTTGCATTTATACTTAACACTCAATTTTGAAGTTAGATCAAAGTCTCCCCTTAGTATCATGTCACACCTCAGAGTCACTCCTCATATCTGGAATCTGCAATCTGCTATTACTGAAACTGTTGAGGCTTATTTAAATGAATTTCATAATTAGTTTCTTTTTTTAACTACACTTCTGGTTGACTAGAACAAGAGTGAAATGATTGGTAGTCAGGTCCTTAAGACAGACATCACCAAGGGTGACAGGATAATCATAGCTTAAGATGCTGCACATTTATTGCAGTAGTTACCATAGAGATTTAAATTTGGCTCTTTAATAGAAAGTACATGGGTTTGACTTTGAATGCGTTAATTCTGACTAGCAGTAGGTTCCCTAGTCAACTGTTTATGGGAAGCTCAGTGTGGGAACTATGTCCTAGAAGTCATTGTGGAACCACATACTTAGAATTATCTCGGTTTCTTGAGATTTTAAAGGATGTTATTAATTGTGTAAACAAAATGATACCTCCACAAAACACACATGCAATTCTTTTGTGTATCTTTCATTTAATTTTTCCAAAGAAGAAAAAATGGGCAAATATTAAATCTCTCTGTCTCTGTCTCTGTCTCTGTCTCTGTCTCTGTCTCTGTCTCTGTCTCTCTCTCTCTCTGTGTGTGTGTGTGTGTGTGTGTGTGTGTGTGTGTGTGTGCATGTATGTGTTCAATGAGTCCAAAGGAAGAAGTCTGGTATGATCCTCTGCTGATTTCTGCCTAATACCCCTGAAATAAGACCGTTCCTAGAATTTCAGGCACCATTTTTTGGTTAAATTATAGAATACTTTTATTAAATACATTTATTATTTATTAATGTGAGCCTCTTGTCTTTGAACCCCTGTGAAGGTGTTACAGAGTATAAGATCACTTTTGACTTTTTATGTGTGGACCTAAACTCAGATTGTTATGCTGTGTTTTTACTCCTTCATATCCACAAACTTGGGTATCAAATATTCAAAAGTTCGGTTAAAAATAATAAAAACAACAAACAAACAAACATCAACAAAACGAAAGAAAAAACTTGACAATTAAAGATAATAAACAGATACTATAGATGTCTATCTTTTCCTCTTCATTTCTGATGTTATCTATAAGTCTCAGCAGCTGGAATTTATAAAATATTTATTTTTATTATTATTTGTGAATGATCATGATAATATGTGTGTAGCAAGGTAGAACAGCATGAGAGGGGCAGTCAAACGACAACTTTGAGAAGTCATTGATTTCCTTCTATGTGTTGTGTCAATTACACTGAAGTCAACATACTTGCATGATCAGCACATTTACCCACTGAGTGGTCTCATAAGACCTAACATTTATAATTTGTAAATTCTTCCCTGGTTATAAGAAACCACAGCAGTCTCTCTTCTGTTTAAACATAATGTATCATGTAAAGGTATCTAGAATTGTACCATTTTATGTCATTTTTATTAAATATCCCACACGTATTGAAATTTAAAAAGCCATATCTTTTTAATGTAGTAGCATTCATGGAGTCTGGTGAGGGACTAGATATATACTACGTTGATTGCATATAAAGTATGGGTAGTTGGATATATGTCTGCTACTATGGAAGTATAAGAAAGTATAAAGTGAACATTTCAAGATACATTCAAGACAAATAAATTAGTGGGAGAAACACTACCTCATATGCATAATATATGCTGGAATCGATCATGACACTCTGTACAAAGGCAAGTATTCAAAACAGTGTAAGTCCTTAGAACATGCCCTGGACTGTTTACTTCTTTTCTGTATGTCTGCTACCTAGGGCAGTACTTCTTAAATAGCAAGCATACACTGACTGGAATATAAGCCAGTCAACTAACATACTTTGTCTGAGACAATGAGTTCCACTTTCAAAACTTTCTTGTCTTTTAGATGTAGGTTATCAACATTTTTATGAATGAATCCAGCTATTTTCATGACTCTTCAAAACCTTTAAGGTATACTGCATGCTTTCTCTTGAATGTCCCTCAGCAAAAATGTGTACAATTGGAATTTTTTTCAAGTCGTTTGGTTTAAGTTTAAATATCCTCTTACAGGTACTCCAGAACATTCTAATAAAATTCTTTATCTGTCAAAATTCATGTTTTTAATTACCTTATATAGCTTTATTTTCTACTAGGCACATTTCTTTTTCTAAAATTATCAGAGTGATTATTACGCATATTCATTTATTGTCTTTCATCTCCCAGTAGTTTAAACCCCATGAGACAGACACTGTGCATACGTGTTCTGTACATATGAACATATTTTTCAGGTAAAAAAATAAATTACCTAATATAATTTATTGTAAACTACATTTTAAACTAATGACAAGTATCTCATTAATAATATTAAATGTATAATATATGCATATATGTATATATATGTATGCATATGTGTATATAGAGATACATATAGAGATACATATATAGATGCACATATAGGTTATATATATACAATATGTGTATATATACACATGTTATTATATATTATATGATAAATATCTGTCATGTGTATTTATGGACACATACATACAATGATAAAAATATTAAAAATTTATGTATAGTATTTCTTAAAATTTCCATTTTGATATGAGAAAAGTTAAAGTTCAATTTCTAAGATAAATAGTTCTAAGTTAATTGATTGTATTTAAATAAAAAATAATCAATCATTTCATATAGAAGTATTTCAGGAGTACATCAAATATAAATCAGCAGGGTATTGTCTCAATTTTTCTTTTCCTATATGTTATCAAATCATTTTCATACAATATATTTGATCATATTTTCCCCTCTTCCAATTTCTTCCTCATCCTCCTCCCCTCCCCACCCACAAAATTTATAAGTTCTCTATCTCTTTCTCAAATATCAATACCACAAAAATACAGGAGACAAACAAGACTCATAAAAACCATAAAAATGAAGATCAATATAGGGAAAAGATGAATAAGACAATTAATGTCAAATCAAAGAAAAAGTAAACAAAAATATACAAAATACCATTGAGTTCATTTTATTTGGTTAATAACTCCTAGGCATGGTTAATTCTATTTCATTTGATTGAGCATATTTAATGGGAGATTAATAAAAATTCTATTGTAAAGATAATATGAAAATTATTTCTGTGTACAATTTTTTCAGATTAACCTACATTGAAATCCTTATCAAGGGATATATATATATATATATATATATATATATATATATATTTGAAGAACTGGTTCTTTGAAAAGGTAACAATGATTGACAGGCCTTGTGGCAATTAAGCAAAATTAAAATTAAAAAAGTAATCAAAAGAAACAGAATCAGATATTAAGAGGGAAACATTATAACAGATACTGAAGAAATTTTGGAATAATATTGGAAATACATCAAAAACTTATCCACCATCAATCTTCCAAGCTAATTTGTGAAACCAGTATAAACTCTATTACCTAAACCCAGCACAAATACAAACATATCTTTACTAAATATCTCTAATAAATTCTCGACAATACTATCAAACGGAATACAGACATACATAAAAAATATCATCCACCATGATGGAGTTGGCTTTATATTACAGATGCAGTTAAAATTAAATCAAAATAAATAATTCAGTAATTTAAATGGACTTTAATGCAAAAAATTACATGGTCATCTCAGTAGATTCAGAAAAGGATTTTGCCAAAGTACACCATGCTTTCATAATAATAATCCTAGAGAGAGTTGATTGGTAAGGATTATACCTTAACTTAATAAAGATTCTATATGACACAGCCACAACCAATAATACCTAAATGCAGAAAAACCTGAAGTAGTCTTATTAAATTCGTGAACAAGACTGGACTTTCTACTCCCCTACTCCTTTCAGCATAGTGCTTGAGGAATTAACTAGAGCAGTAAGACAAGAAAATGAAAATAAATACATATAAATATGGAAAAAGGAAGACAAATTATCTCTATTGTAAGATGATATAATATTTATAAAAAATCCCAAAATCCATTAGAAAAGTTCTAATCTAATTAAAATTTCAGTAAAGTGGCAGAACATAAATATAACTTACAAAAACCAAAAGTTTTCCATATACCAATAACACACTAGGAAAGAGGTCATAGAAACATTCCTATTTGAAATATTCAACAAATATCTAGGAATATTGGCTGAAGATTTGGCTCAGTAGTTTAAAAAAAAACCTGTTGATCTTCTAAAAGACCAGTGATGGATGCTCAGTACCCACAGTGGCTGGTAAATGAAACTCTATTCTAAGAGCACCCACCATCCATGTCTGTACTACGTTAGCATTAGGTACATGTATGGTAGACATACATACATGCAACAGGACACTAATAAGAATGAAATTATCAAAGCATCTAAAAACGTATGTATTTTAAAACTAAGTATAAGCCTAAGCAAATAAGGAAAAAGCACCTATAATGAGAAATCTCAGTTTCTGATACAATAGATTGAAAAAGATTTTAGAAAACAGAAAGACTTCCTATGTGAAATGATTGGTAGAGTTATGATTGAGAAAATGACCATGATACTGGTAGCAACTGGATGAATGGAATACACATCACTCCCTGCACTTCATTATTCATAGAAATAGGAAAAGACATTCTAAAATGAATATGAATCACAAAAGGCTATAGGTAGCCCAAGTGATCGAAGGGAAAAAGAACAGTGCTGGAGAGATTTCCATAACATATTTGAAGCTCTTGTATATAGCATTTGTGATTTAAAAAAAAAGAAGCTATTACTGCAAAAAAAACCAGACAGAATGAAATAGAATACACAAACATGAGTGTACATTATTATTACCACCTTATCTTTGACAAATAATAATACAAAAATAAACTTCAGAGAAAAGACAATCTCCTCACTATATATTGCTGGGAAAACCAAATGTCCATCGTGAAGGCCCAAAAATATGAGACTATTTCACCTTATCAGAAGTTGAGAAACCTTGATTTTGTTTTGTTTACTCAAAGTTGTTGACAAGAAGTGTGGATACACACCTTGACCTATGTCCCTATGTATTTTGGACACTGAGATGGCCCATAGAGGTAGACCTATTCCACCCTGACCAAAGGTGAGAGAATTTAAGTATACTTCTGCTCCTTCTTTTGAGAGAGAAGGTTTGACCTAACTTGTGGCTGCCTTCAGGATACTTTGTCTAAGCTGGGATCACTGTCTAAACAACAGAATGCTTAACTCAAGATATAGTTCCTTGATATCTCAAGTATTGGGGCAAATAACTATTCTGGTTGTCCTTTGTATGTTAAAGCAGTCTTTCGCTTCTTTCCTCCTTTTGCATTAGGGTATAAAAGTGTATGGAAAATAAACACAAGTGAATTTTGCATTCAGTATTCACTGGGTTACCCTTCCATTACTTTTTTGTGTCTCTATGATTGTTTCTTATCTCTATTATTCCTCACATTCCTACTCTAGAATGTATGAACCTGCCGCAGCTAAGATCGGGGCAGAAGTCACCCCAGAAAGATGACTCTCAACAGTCCATAGATAGAAGAAAGCAATTAGGCCCAAATCTTTCATTATTATACACACACACACACACACACACACAGAGAGAGAGAGAGAGAGAGAGAGAGAGAGAGAGAGAGAGAGAGAATCAAAGATTTCAATTTGAAGCCTGAAAGGCAGACATTGCTAGAAAAAGACATAAGCAGCAACCTGAAAGATATAACTTTACAGGTGTATTTGTTCAGTGCTGTGGGATAATGTTCCTGTACACTGTAAAGGTTTGTCACTCATAATGGTTTAATAAAATGCTGATTGGCTAGTTGTCAGGCAGCAAGTATAAGCAAGGCAACCAGGCTAGGAGAATTCTGTGAAGAAAAAAGGCAAAGAGTCCATCACAAGCCAGATTCAGAGGAAGCAAAATGAGAATGCCTTACTGAGAAAAGTTATGACATGGTTAAATATAGACAAGAATTATGGGTTAAGTTATAAGAGCTAGTTAATAATAAGCCTGGGTTAATAGGCCAAACAGCTTATAATTAATATAAACCTCTATGTTTTTTCTCTCTTTCTTTCTTTCTTTCTTTCCTTCCTTCCTTACTTACTTTCTTTCTTTTTTTCTTCTTTTTTTTGGGGGGGAGGGGTTGAGACAGGGTATCTCTGTAGCTTTGATGCCTGTTCTGCAACTCACTCTGTAGACCAGGCTGACCTCAGACTCACAGAGATCTACCTAACTCTGCCTCCTGACTGCTAATATTAAAAGCATGTGCCACCACTGCCCGCTGTTTCTTTGAGACTGAACGATTGTGGGGCTGGGTGGGATAGAAACTCTGTCTACAGTTCAGACTTAAGACCAACAACTGACAACATATAAGGAGCTCATAAAACTAAATATCTTGCATACAGCAAAGAAAAAAAATAAATCTGTGAAGAGGTAGCCCACAGAGTGGGAAAGACTTTTTGGCACCTATACATCTGATAGAGAATTTCAATCAAGTATATACAAAGAACTCAAAAAAAAAAAAACAGTAAAGAAAATGACTCAAATTAAAAAATAGGCTATATAGCAATAAGAGAGTACTAAAAAAGGAAATAAAAATGAATAAGATATATCTTGGTCTTCAAAATCTTCAGCAGCTAGGGAAATACATATTAAGCTACTTTCAGATTTTACCTTACTCTAGTCAAAATAGATTAAGAAAATAACTAAAAATGCTGTCAAATATTAAGAGTACTATTGGTCAGATTGCAAACTTGTGCAGCCACTCTGGAAATCAATCTGGAGAAATCTCAAAAACCTAAAATAGATACACCATATGATGCTATGCCCTTGCTCAGGATATACCCAATGGATTCAGTATTCTACACCATAGAATACTTGTTCTACCATTTTCATTGATACTTAAGACTTAGAAAAAAGAAGACAAATAAAATGTTCTTCAAATGATGGTTAGATGATTAAAATATAATAAATATATACAATGGATTACTATTCAGCAATAAAAAAATGGGGAGCTCATGATAAAACTAGAAAATATTATACTAAATGAAGCAATTAATACTTAGACAAATGCTACATGTTGTTTCCTTTTATAATATGAATGCAAGATATACTTTGGATTAAAGAGTATACAATAGAACTATTTTACCTTTTATGGTTTAATTTAACAAATGTACTCTTCCACTTTATGAAATTTTAACCTATAATATGCAAGCAATGAATTCTTGTTAGTATCATCCTAAAATTGCCTTAGTGTTTAATCTACTTGATCATTTCCCCTCTTCTTCCTATGGGTGTATGGGGAATCATACAATTATAACCTCACAACAGAAAATAAAACATATCCTGATCACACTCTCCCCTCCCCCAACTCCTTCCTGGTTCTGCCACCTACAAGGACCCATGCCCCTTTATTTTTCTTCATCTCTTTAAAAGAAAACTGATCAAGCCAAAAAAAAAATATCAAACTGAGCAGTAACAAAACAACAAAACTAAATAACACAAACAATAAAAACACAAAGTCAGTGAAATACAATTAAAACAACTACGTTTCTTTTTTTAATTAATTTATTTATTATATATACACTTGCCAAGAGACAGTGCCAAATCTCATCATAGATGATTCTGAGCCATCATGTCGTTGGGAATTGAACTCAGGACCTCTGGAAGAGGGGTCAGTGTTCTTAACCTCTGAGCCATCTCTTCAGACTACAAATACATTTTTTATGTGACACTCAGTTTCATTTTCAAAACAAAAATGCTCAAAGTTATAATCTTTTGTGACACCCTAAGGTTTTTACTCTGTGGTTTAAATATAAAAATCCCTCCCTCACTTTGAATAAGAGAAATATTTTGATAATGGGTCTATCTAGAGTTGAAAATTAGAAAATATAGATACAAAACCAAACATGATAGATACTAACTATAATTGTTGCATCAGAAGGTGGCTGTGTGAGTTCTTAACTGGCCTGCACTACCCAGTGAGATTCTGTTTAAAATAATCAACAGTAGCAGCAGCAGCAACAACAAAAAGCAATAGAAGGAAGAAGGTAGAAAAAGAGGGATATCGGAAATAAACTTAGCATTAAGGTTAAGAAAGTTGTCTATTGATGTTTTTACATTTAGCTTGTAGTCAACTCATTAATACTGGTTTATACTCTTTATGAGGTCATGTGTACATATGACCTCAATTTATCACCTCATAACTTTATTAAAACTGAGCCAAATAAATCATATTACCATTTTACAGCTTCTTTTTAACATATTTAAGGAAAAGTGTTCCATAAAAACATATATATCAAAATCATGACTAATATAGGAACATACTAATATTAATTTCAATTAACTGAAAGACTTCCATCCTTTTCTAGTTCCTAAAATTTTTCAAGTAAAAAGACAATGAAGTCTAGTTTTCTACATTGACAGATAATATCTTTTCCTTAAGCAGAAAATTAATTTATAAAAATATTGTAGAACAGTTTCTTTAGCTTCTTTTCACACTGTTTTTTGGACTCTCTCCTTGTCATTTTTATGCTGTTTCTAACTTCTTTCCACCCCATTACTTCTAGAGTTTGAAAAGAAATCAATTTCATACACCAAGACCTCTTCCTTGCTTATATAAACCAAACAAATGTATTGAATTTTGCAATGGAATTTGTAAGAAAAGAAAATTGGTACACAGATAGCAAAGTTCTCTCTCTAAATCAAATGATCAGTTATTAATAAAATATTGATCATTAATGTTAATACCAATAATAAAAATAGTAGCTTCACAATAATAATCAAACTTTATATTCCCAAATGTATTTTTTGTGTAACTATAGGCCTACATTTGAATTAATCATTATTTTTGAATTTTAAACAAATATTTTTTTCTATAAGTATTTCCAGTGTTCCAATCCCATTTATTGAAAATACATTATTTTTTTCCTGACCAGCCTTTGAGTATTTGCCAACAAAATTATGCTCATATATTGGTGGGTTTGTTTCCAGATTTTCAGATTTCTTATATTGCCTTGTATTTATTGATGTTCTACAGTCTTATTTACTATAACTAGCAGTACATTTTAATTCATACTATTGTTCAACTTTTTGTTTTACTAAAGTGATTTTAAGCATTCTACAACACTTGTGTTTTTATATTGGTATTAGAATGTTTGTCGAATTCTATATATAAAAATCTTCTGTAGTCTGCTTCGTACTAAGGCAAGGGAGAACGAAGCACTCTTTATGATGTAGAAGCTATCAGCAAATAAATATAGTACATTTTAAATTTATTTAGATATTTTTCTTTTCACAGTAGGAAATTGCAATTTTATTATTGTCTGATAATCATTATATCACATTTTTGGTGCTATAATAGCAATTTTTTCAGTTTGATTAAGTTGGGTCCTATATAGAAATGAAAGTAACTGTTGTGTATTCTAGCAGTATTTTATAAATTCTGTTTGTTTTTGAGATTTTTAAGCCAATACTCAATGACAGTCTTAATATTTTCCTCCCTAGGATGTTTTGCTTTTATTTTCATAACATTGTGCAACCAAAAGTTCCACTATAAATTTAAGTAGAACTAGCAAGAATGCCAACTTCATCTTTTCCTCATCTTTCTGTTATATTTATTAAGTGTGTATTTGGTATGCATGTGTATATACATGGAAGTTACTGCACACACACTTCTGAACGTGTGTGTGTGTGTGTGTTAAGTGTGTTAACTCAAGGTTGATGTTACTAAACATCTTCAATTCCTATCCTTCAATTACATCTGCTTTATTGACATAAGTGAGGTTTCCTAGTCAAACCTAGAGTTCAAAGACTTGGTTATCACATGTGGTTTTTAAACATAAAGCAAAGAAAACCAGCCAACAAATTCACAATCCCAGAGAACCTAAGAACCTAGACAATAATGAGGACGCTAAGATCTATTCTACATGGAAGTAGAAAAAGACAAGATATCCTGAGTAAATTGGGAACATGAGGACCTTGGGAGAGGGTTGAAGAGGAAGGGAGAGGCAGGGAGGGGGGGCAGAGAAAAATGTAGAGATCAATAAAAATCAATTAAAAAATACTTGGTTAGCCTTGCTAGGTAGCTTTTCTGTTGCTTGTCTCATTCTGTTTGCCAGGTTGGAATTCCCAAAGGGCAGTTATGTGGGTTTATAGTTTATCTTTCCCTACTTCCTGCTCAAATGGAGCTTTTGTTTGTTTTTTTAATTTTTATTGCTTTATAAATAATACCATTCATAATTTTCACCTCCTCCCCTCCTCCTATTTCCCTCACTCTCCCTCTCCAGTCCTAAGAGAGGGCAGGGTTCCCTGCACTGTGGGAAGTCCAAGGCCCTCCACCCCCTCCATCCAGGCCTAGGAAGGTGTGCTTCCAAACAGACTAAGATCCTTTGTTTTTGTTTTTGCTTTGTTTTTGAGGAAAGGTTTCACTGTAGCTTTGGTGCCTGTCCGGAACTAGTTCTTGTAGACCAGACTGGCCTCGAATTCACAGAGATTTGCCTGCCTCTGCCTCCCAAGTGCTGGGATCAAATGGAGTCTTAATCACCAAAAAATTTACAAAGATCCTACATTCCATTTTTTACTGCTAAAAGTGTATAGATTTTATATTCAATCTTCATTATTTTTTTCCCACTGGAACCCTGTTACTGACATTTCAATAATTCATTTGTTCAAAGAATTTTTCCTTTGCTTTATCTAAAAGCAGAACAATATAATTTTGTTAGATCTTTTCACAAATCCATTCATTTGGTCAATTTATTTTTATCTTCTATTTTGTTAGTATTGAGATTTAAATTGACTGGTTTTTAAACATTCAGTGAAAATTATATCTCTGTGATGATTTCCACTTGAAGTTATTATTTTTAATTAGAAAGATTAACTGATAAAGTTTTGTAAGCTTTTTTTAAAATCCATGTTCACAAGTGACATTGCTTTGTACTTTAATTTTTTAAAAAATATTTGTGTTGAAATCTATGTATTCCAATAGAAATCTTTGATAAAATTTACCATCAGTGTTATCTGGCTATAAAGTTCTGGTCTGAAGATATTCCCTATGTCGCATATATTTCTTTACTAGATGTGAGACTAATTGTTGATTTCCAATGTGCTTTAACACTTTTACTTTTAAGGAAATTGCCCATTTTATAATTTCCTAGGATAAAACGTATAATAATTGTTTGGATAGTACAGAATTATACAATTGGAATTACACAGTTAATTCTATATTGTCCTAACTATTTTTACACATTTTATAGCTCAAAAATCTATCAGTATGTCTCCTTTCTCTTTTTCAACATTGGTAATATTTGTCGGCTTTCTGTTTTCCACAAGTTCATAAAGAATTGTTTCAACTTTCCTAAAGAAACAGACTTTTGTTCCTATCATGTTTCTTTAAAATTTTACTCTTTTATAACTCATTCAACATAGTTTTTCCCTTATTATTTCTTCTCATGTGAGGAACTTGGGAGACACATTATATATGTGTTACATATTCAGGTATCGAAAGGCTTTTTAGATGCATTTTCTCATGACAAGATTTTCCAGAAAGGTTGTTATTAAATGATACTCAGCAATGATGTGGTTTGTGCAAAGCTTATAACCATATTTCAAGAGATGACTTCTAGGATACAATTCACCTGTGGGAAACAGTATATTCAAAACTGTATCCATAATTTATTACCATAGTTCAAGAGATGACGTCTAGGATACATTTCATCTATGGGAAACTGTATATTCAAAACTGTATCCATAATTTATTTTGTCTCTCTTTTTGAACATATAATGTATTGCTCTGACTTTTCCATTTTAGAAATGGATGAACTAAAACTTCAGAAATATACTAACCTATTCCAACTTTCCTCCAAAGATAGTAGTAGAGTTTAGTTTTGGGCTCAGGCTGCTTAACTTTCAATACAAACTTCCAAGCATTAGTCTATCAAGGCTTGTAGGAAGGTCCTACCAGTTGTGCTTTCTCAGACCTTCTTCCTAAAACAGCTTAACCAATTCATCAGCTGGCAGACTATTTCCATTGTCACATGTACCAAACGATGTGGAGTATTAGAACCACTAGTCTTTGTGTTATTATTACTGTTCCATGTGCTATTGTTTATGAAATGCAAAGAATTTTGACAGCAAGATATGTTGGGTAACACGCTAATAAAATTACCATAGGAAGAGAGCTGACACTTTTATAGTAATTCAAATTTCACTTAATTTATCGTTTATTACCCACTCAGGTTTCCTTCTATAAAATCTACAAATCTATAAACTGCAAAATCTCAACCCCTTACCACCTTCCAACAATTACCAGTTCCTTGTCGTGAACTGTGATTATTTTCTTAAACACTAATGGGTCATATATTAATACACTTCATGGATTTGTGCATCACCAATGCCCTACTAAAATATAAGTTCCACAAGACCATCAAGCTTCTCTATCAGTATTATATACTCAGAATTTATTGAATTCAATAAATACAGATAAAATTAACTCATTTATTAGTTCATTTCTATCTAGATATTATCCTTAGGATTTTGTTATGTCTGTGACATGTACGGTTTAGTGGGGAGAAAGATCGGAAACTAAATTTTTGCTGAGGTACTAGAATCACCCTCTAGCTATTCTCATGCCTGCTGGATACACATTTTTCTACCGCAGGAGAGATCATTCAAAATAAGATATCACAAATGAGGCAACCATATTGGAAATCTGGAAAGCAAATGCATTTATGTGATAGTCTCATCCTTTCTTTAGGCAACTTTTCAGTCTGTTACGTTATGGCTGAGGATGTAGTGCAGGACACATAGCAACAGAACTTATGATCACAGAATGCTAGCTTTGGTTCTTGGCAATCCTATACTCAAATTACTACCAACACCAGCAGAGGTACTATTATACTGTGGTAAGGAAGTTTATTTTCTTGCTTCAAAGTTATCTTGTAATGCTTTACTGCTGTGTTTAAATTGATTGTTACTAAGGAGATAGAAACACTGTTGCTGTGAAGTCTATAACTTTATCTAACTTGCTAGTGTCTAGAATGTCTACATGATCGCAATAATCATTATAAACAAAGTGGTACCACAACGAAAAATAAAAGACAATTGGCAATACTTTCCTTTCTTTTGTTTCAAATTTCCTTAAGCCTTCCCAGTATACTTATGTTTCAAATTCCAATATTTCTAATGTTTTGCTTAGAGTGCTAACCGAAAACTCCACAACTCCAAAACCACACAAGTATTACTATGATAGTCACTTCTTCAGCTGAGTTGAATGGACTTGTGCACATGAAATTATTTGACATATATAAGAAAAAATATCTATTATTTTTGCCAATAACACCTATGTCTTATATGAATGCTGCTGCACCTTTAGAACAAGAAAATATCATGCCTTAGTCATCTTTGCATCCTATGTTAAATATACATCTATCATAAAATATGTAACCTGGATAGTCAATCAAGGTTTTTAGCAAATATCACAATATATTCTGAGATCAATCCACAGACAAATTGGGAGGGGGTAGTGGTGATGGTGCTTAAAGCAATAATGTCTTAAACCTTTGAAAACAGTTACTTTAATTTGTTAATATCCCTAAGTAGTCGAGCACAGAATCTCCTGTCATTTTTCAGGGTACTCATTATTCGTAAGGCCCTCAGTTGCCTTCCAACTGCTTTCCTGATATCTGCACGCCCCCTTCTACACATGTGTAACTCTGTCATATTTCCTGATCAGGCTTTTCCTAATAATCCTATTAGTCATGTAGTTTATTGAATATGTCATGCAGTCTCCCTCAAATGTGGAAGGTATGTAATCAAAGTAAGTGGGTCTATAGATAGATAACAAGCCTAATATGTAGAACGGAGATAATCTGACACTTTAAGAAGGTGAAAAACACAGAGAAGGTAAACAGTTGGGATAGCAGTAACTGGACTGTTGTTCTGTTGATTGTTTTTTTTCACACAATCCCAGAAAATGCCCAGAAAATCTGTGAATAAGAACTTACAGACTTGTATTATATCCTATAAAAATAAAAGCAAATGACTTTGTGTTTATTAATATTTTTCCTCCCTTTCTTTCTTATTTTTATTTGTTTGCTTATTTGATTTATTGATTCATTTCTTATTTTTGTCATTTGTAGATCTATATTAAAAGACACTGCCTCCAAATATCTTCAAAGTTTCTTCAAAAAAATATTACTTAAGCCTGATAGTAAAAAGACAGTTCTAATAATGGTTCTAACTTTTTATTGACAAGTCACACATAATATAAATATATAAAGAAATAAACAAAATACTCTATTTATGGTCATGATAATCATCCGACTTATAGATATATGTGTTGAAAAAAGTCAGTTCTATTGCTTTTAAAACATTTCAACTACCTCAAACAACTAAATTCTAAATTAAAAATTGAAACTTTATTCAATAATTTTATGAAAATCTTTAAAAATGCTGGTGCATATTTTCTTATTTTATTTTATCTTATTTTTATGTATGTATGTGTGTGTGTGTGTGTGTGTGTGTGTGCACCACATGTGCCTGGTGCCTGCATAGTTGGAAGATAATGGAGATGTTCAGGACTAGAGTTACAATGATTGTGGTGGACCATGAAGGTGCTGGGAATTAAATCTGAATCCACTTGTAGTGTCTACAAGAACAGCAAGTACTTTAAAGCATCACAACATCTTTCCAATCCCCCAAGTTTGAACAATTTCTTACACAGTATCACATATTTTTGTGTTAGTGGAAAACAAACTTACAAATTGAAGTTCAAAACTAATTTTCAACTGATTACATTAATGTATTCAGACTCTGCTCATTTAATTTTACGGATGATTTTGTTAAAAATGCTATTGCTGTAAGTGCTTTGTATTGAATTTTATTAAGGAATAGTTAGTCTTATTAAAATAGTTCTTTTTAAAAGAATCTGTGTGGTTGAAGGTAAAATATGTGAAATCTCTTTTCTACATCCTAGAATAAAGATACATTTGGAGGCTGCATTTCCATTTTTGCCTAGAAATGTTCAATGATCTTATGTAACCTTTGACCTCAAATCTCATGTCTTTGAAAGTTTATTTTTAATCAAGTAAATTTGGATTTTTCAAATAAATATATTAAACACTAATGTCTTTGGTTGCAAAAGCATTAATGATTCTTGAAGAATTATCAAAATTCTTTGACCACAGTTTTTCTTAAAGTTCCTTAAGAACAAATTCATGCCACATTTGCAGTTCAGGTCACATAAACACCTCCAATTATCAGGTAAAGAAGACTAGATTGGTTGATGGAGAAATGCTTCAATCAGAAATTGAAGCCACTCTGCTCTAACAAGGGAAAACCCTAACACATTTTGGCTATACATGAAAATGATTTGGAAAATGTAAATTTAATATAATTCCAAATTTAACAATAAACATTGCATGCAATAAGATTCTAGTAAAAGTTTTAAATAAACACACATTGACCAAATGATCAGTAAATTTCATTACTTAGGAAAAATTGACAACAAATTATTGAGTGTGATAGGTGCATGCTACCACATACGATGTTCAGAGTTTAAAAATAAAGAAAAATTCAATTACCCTAAAAGACATTTCAAGATTCTCTCCACCCCAGATATCCATTCCTGCATCGTATGTTCCTATCTCTTCAAAGTAGTTTCTGTCAATAGAAAATAGGCCACCAGCCATAGTAGGGGTCCTAGTTGAAAACAAAACAAAAAGAAAAGAATATGTTTTGAAAACAATGTATGGAGTTTAGTATTACTACAGCAAATAGTTTTGACATCTTAAATGCTAAAATATTCCTCAAAAATTCATTGGAAACACAATGTCAAAGTGTGAAAGCATTTAAAAATTTTAAATTGCATTTGTATTTCACACATTTACAAAACATCTTTAAATTACTTTTTTAAATTATAGGTGATAAAACAGAAGCATTGAAGAAATACTGTCCAGTTAAATCTGACGCTTCTACAAACCCTGAGGCAGAGCAAGGAAAAGGTGTTGCCTTTTACATAGTCTTTAAAGAGATTGCCTGATCTCAAAGACACCAGCTGTGAACTTGGCCACAGAATTACAGATCATATTAGTTTGAAGTTGAGAATGTGCTTTCTCAATTCAGAAGTATAAACTGCTATGAAAATGTCTGCAGGAGATATCTAATATTGGTTACAAAATCATTTTAAACAAAAGAGGCAAAGGAGCTTTTATATCCAAATTGTTATTATTCATTGGATATTTTTAAGATAAAATTGTCCAAATCAAATGATACAGACAAATCTTACATACTAGTCAGAGGTTTAAAAGATTTTAACATGGATTCTAAAATGTCCTATCTACAAATAAATTTTTATTTGGCTCTCATGTTCAAAATTCCTCAATAAGAACTAAAATATCAAATCTGGCCAAAGAAACAGGTAGGTTAACTGTAGATCTTCACCATCCCTCCTCTCCTCCAAATTCAAATCCCCAGTCTCTTCTCTAAGTTTACATCCGACCATGCATTCTGCATCCATCTTCAGTGGATCATCCAAATCATCCACTTCTAATTACCCTTCCTACACTCAGGACTTCATTGAAGTTCCAAAGCTAGCAGACACTTCCTAAGAATGAACAACCAATTCAGGTCAGGGACTCAGGTAGGCTGAGTGGAGATTTTCATCTCTGTCTCAGCTCTTCCATATCCAATCCCTGAGTTTCATTCCAAGAGATTTATAGCTGACCATGTACGTTGATTTCTCTTCACTTTGCCACTATTCCTAGAACACTAAGCAAATCCTCATGTAACAACCTTCTTTCCTCCCTTTTTTTGGTTACATATAGCAAGAACCCAGAAGAATTTCTCACCAGACAACAAACAACCAACACACTTTCCTAAGAAGCAGAGAGGGAAAAATAAACAAAAATAAAAACCAAAAAACAATCAAACAAAAGGGAACAAAATACCTACCCAAAAAGACAAAACCAGATATCGAAAACAAAATTAGAATCTTCCCAGACCCAAATAGCTAGACTTGAGCATAAAAATACAAGTAGAAAAATGTGCCTCTCCTCAAGCCCAGCAACTCTGCCACAGTAGGCTCAGAAAATTACACTATAATTAAGTACAAGAAAAATATCATAAAATAGCATTTATGGATAAGACAGAGGTTCTTAAAGAGAAAGTGAATGAATCCCTTAAAGGAATGTATGAGATACCAAGTAGCAGTAGGTGGGAGGATATAAATAAAAAGTAGTTGAAGGTTTTAAATCAGGAATCAAATCAAAAAATAAAACCCAAACTGAGGGAAGTCTAGAAATGAAAAACTTAAAAACTCACACAGGAATCTCAGAGTCAAGCTTCACTAAAAGAATACAAGAGATGGAACAAAGAAACTCGGGAATTAAGGCAAAGCAGAATATATGGATATCTCAGCCAGAAAAAAAGGTTAAAAGTAGAAGAATTGTACCAAAAATATCCAGGAAATCTGAGACAATATGATAAGACCAATGCTCAGAATAATAGGAATAGAGGAAAGAAAGAAACCAAGATCAAATAACAGAAAATATTTTCAACAATTCATAATAGAAAACACCCCTACCCTAAAAAAAGTAAATACCTATCAAGGTATAAGAAACAACAGAATACCAAATAGACTTCACAAGAAAAGAAACACATATTGACCGTTATCCACCTATGGAGGGAGACTTCAATATCCATCCCTCAGCAAGAGATAGGTCATCCAGACAGAAACTAAACACAGAAATGCTAAATCTAACAAATATCACTCAGACAAAAAATAATATACCTTCTTCTCAAAATCTCATTAAACATTCTCCAAAACTGACCACATACCTAGACATAGCAAAGTCTCCACAGATATAAGAAAACTGCAATAACACCCTGTATTTTATCTGACCATCACAGACTAAAGCTGGATATTAACAACAGAAAAAAAGTTTAAAAGCTCAAGGAAACGGAACAATTCGGTACTGAATAAAAATTGGTCAATACAGAGATTAAGAAAGGAATTAAGGACTTTCTAGGATTGGCTAAATGAATATACAACATACCCAAACTTGGTGGAAAACAATGAAAACTGTTCTAAGAGACAAATTCTTGGCACTAAGCACCTATATTATACTTCTAAGCTCTAGAACAAAAAGAAGGTACCACACATCAAAAGGAGTAGACAGAAAGAAATAATCAAAATCAGCACTAAAATCATAAGATTGGAGGCAGCCCACTACAGTTAGCTATGGGGTGTCTTTCAGAAACAATTTTCACACTTGGTTATTATTCACCATAAACTGAGGCTACAGTGACATGGATTTGGTAGAGAATAGTACTGTGGAGAGTTCCCTGCTCATTCTAATTCTCTGCCAAAGCAATGAGGCAGTGAAAAAGTAATTTAAATTTGGAATACACGTCCTTATTTTGTCAGATTTGTCAGAGCAAACCAACAATATTCATTGTTTTATAGAAATTATATTGCCCTCTGCTAAAGATTATGCTAATGTTTTCTAATTAAATAGTATAATTGTTTGTAAAACTGCCGAATAATGCTGTAGGTGGACATCAACCATCTTGCACAACTATTTCTCCTGTGTGTTCATGACTTTATATTCAGGTATTGAGCTGTCTGTCAGTTGCTGTAGTTTCAACTTGATGGTCTTGAAGCTGTTCTGCTTTGTCTGCTCTTCCTAGGTTCCTATCATTGACTTCCTGAGTTGTATTGTGGAACTCTAACAAAGCTAAACAGACGTTAATTATGAAGTAGAGATAAAGTCACCTGACTGGGCCTTGGGAAATCTATGATAATAACTCCACAAGGTACTATAGTACTACAGAGTCTATTTCATACAATGAGGGACAAAAAGTGCTTCAATTATCCCATCATTATACAACCAGATACTTAAAAATGTTAAGTGATGCATTTTTAATAATCAGGTGAGAGGTCATCTACTTAGCTTCTTCTTCATAAAGTGTTAATGCATTTAATTGTGTGCATTAAATTTCATCTTGCAGTTAATCATCTTTCTTATAAATGTGTGAGGAAAACAGAATGGATAAAAATAAACTATCTGTAGCTATAACAATGAATCAAATAACTTTCACTTATCTGGAATGGTAGGAAACAAAATCAGAATATAATTCCAAAATGTAATCTTATAATTTCTGAAGACAGAAATTTTCAGAGAGATTTGATTTATACTTGAGTTATTAGTTTGTTTGAATTGTTTGCTTCATAATATTAAATAAATATAAACATTGTCCATGTTGCTTAGCATATTCATCCCATGCTAACTGCTTTAAAATATCACAAATGAGCTATGTATTCAAGTATGTGCCTGCATTTTAAGTGTTCAATGCCTGGAAAATGAAAATGAAAAGGCTGATCACCATTAAATTGGCTGAAATAATTTACAAGGTGCATCTATATCGTGATGAAATCACCAACCAAATTCAGCAACGTGGGCTGGGTAATAATCATCCAAATGACTGTAAATACTACAAATTTTGTATGGCCAGATGAAGAAAAAATTGAGATACTACATGCAAAACAGTACACTGCCTAGTACTCAATAAACCATTAATAAGTTTAATATGTTAGCTAACGTTTCCTTGTTCACATTGTTATTGATAGTAATTGCCATCCTCTGTTCATGCTTAAGATTCCTGAGTTAACCTACAAGCTCACAAGTGTAACCTCTTTGGGGATTTTTCCTTCATCTTCCCATACCCTTTACAGTGTTCTGCCGCATCTGAGAAGTACTGACTGTGCGCTCTTGTTTTGAGTAAGCCAGTACTTTCTTCACTGCAATGTGCCTGAGAAAGTTGTAATATAGTTCTTCCAATTCTGAGACCCAGAGAAGGCCTGTAAAAATAGTGAGATGAGCCAACTGGTTCTTAAATTCCAAGCTATAGACTTCATACTTGATACACAAACCAATTGTTTGTGCTATATATCTTATAGTCAAGTGTATTTTTTAACATTTGAATTCCTCTTAATTATCTAGGGATTCATGCAATTCACAGAACCCAACATCCCCAGTCAATAAGTATGAATGCCCTCATGGTCTCCATGGATATGTTTATGGATCTTCTTCATACCCTCTTATTTCTCCATACCTCTCTTATTCCTCAAGCAAATAAATTTGATTTTCTCTTACCGGTTAACATATATGCCATGACCTCAGCTAGCTCTCGTGACTACAATTGGCCCTTGTTCATTTCTTGTTGCATTTATGTTTCAGGCCATAAACTCCTAGATTGTAGCTCTGAGCTTACACACCTGCTCAGTTGAAGTCTATATTGAACCAAAGTAATCTTCACTCCACCTCAGGATTCTTTTATATGAGGAACTGACATTTCCTATGGCCTTACTGGAAACCACACTGAAAGGATGCTTTCTGCATACTCCCTTGATTCCCTTTCACCTCTTATGTGAAGTTGGATCTGTCTCCTGCCACAGCAATAAGTTCTTTCCGAAGGGTCCCCATTGATTCTGAGGTCAGGCAGCCTTTCCTTAACTGTTTGCTCTGAGACCATTTAACACCATCCATCAGCCTACCTGCTTGAAATTCTTTCTACAGCTGGCTCTCATTGAGTTTTCTACAGAGTTTTCTGCATCTACTCTTTTTATGATCCTTATTGATAGTCCTTCCACGTTCTCATCTGGCTTCAGTTTGATTGTAGGTAAGTGCTTAGACTAGCATATGTCTTTTATGTAAAATACAGCATTACAATTTTTGCCTGTGTGTTCACTTAATAACTATCATGCCTTGGATGATCTGTGTACTTCTTAGGGCCTTCCTGGGTGTTGGTTTCATTCTATGTTCTGTAGTTTTGTGAGTTCTTTTACCATTTGCTTTTAACGGTGAAGCTCATGTCTAATATGTGTTTTTCTCACTTCCTCCCTTGCACTAAATGCATTTTTCCATTCCTCACTACATGTTTACCTAAAACAATTCCTATAGGATAATACAATGTAAAAATGATATGTTTTAGATTTTTAAGGTTAAATCTGTTTTAATGATGTTACAGTGCTGAACTTTCCAAGTGTTTTATTTTATTCAATAATCAAATATGGTGGCTTTGTTTGATTCAGTACTTCAAAATTAGATGGAAACTAAACGTTGTTTCTCCTTCCTTTTTCACACTGTAAAATGTATCCAGATGAAAGAAAGCAAGAAAAGACACAGGCCCTTTCTCTTGAGATAACTGATATTAAATGTTGGATGTAATTTATGAGTGTTACAGACAAAGCAAGTGCTGTGGGATATTGCATAGCCTAACAATCATTTTTTGATTGGTTTCATAGAGTTGTGTTTGGCTCTAGAGAAGATATTGCTAATTTTAGAAGGGTTTATCTGGCTAAGACACTAGGCAAGAAATTTACTCAGCCCTTAGGTGGTTGAAAACAAATTCCAGTGCTGTTTTAGAGGTTAAAATATTGTGTGCAAAACCCTCTTTTGTGGGTAAAGAAACCATTTCCTAAAAAGTCTGGAACTTGAATATTTTGTCTTATTTTTAAAAGCCTCACTTCTAATACAGAAAAATCCTGCCTTTAACTTGTCTTTATTTTTTCTATAATACTCATAATTTGATATCTTAATCTCCAAAAGGATGATTAATACTTGATGGAAATGGCTTTATTGCTGCCGCTGCCATACTTTCATTTCACACTTGAGGTGTCAAAATGAGCAACAGGGCTACCTGGAACCAGTTGAATTCAAATGCTTTGACAACTATAGCAGCATTTTTAAGTAAATAAATCTCATACGGTTTAAAGAATTACACAAAAAAATTTGTATACCACCTTCTTTATTCTCACTTCAATACACTGTAATAAAAATCTCATAAAATGTCCTCCATCAGGAAATAAGAAAATACAAACACATTGTTTTTCTGTAAAGAATATGGCTTCAACAATTCTACTGAAGATGAATTGCTTACAATCTTTCCAAACCATATATATTAGACTTGGAGAATGCAGAAATGGTACTAGTGCAACCATCAATGCATAACCTTTTTTTTCATTTAATTCTGCTCAAAATTTTTACATTCCCTGTGTTTTTTGTTTTGATAGTTTGTTGCCTAAAGTTATACTACGTTTTATTCCTATCTAGTCCTATTTTTCTCATATTTAATAGTATTTAGATAGACTGAAAAGTATCAATTGGAATTTCTAATGGGCTAAAAAATACACTATTATTTAGCTCAATAAGCTAAAAGGCTCACTTCACCCCCAAACCTACCCATTCCCTGCAACCTCAGAGGAACTCTGAAGCACAGGTTGCAACTGCACCCAGCATATCAAGAGATAAGTGGTCAGTCAGTAACCTTGGCACCCTACTTCCAAGTCCATTGGTAATAGGGCCGAAATCAATAAAATAGAAACAAAGAAAACAATACAAAGAATTAATGAAACAAAGAGCTTGTTCTTTGAGAAAATCAACATGGTAGAAAAACTATTATCCAAACTAATCAAAAGGCAGAGAGAGAACATCCAAATTAACAAAATTAGAAATGAGAGACATAACAACAGACATTGAGGAAATCAAGAGAATAATTAGGTCATACTACAAAAACCTGTACTCCACAAAGTTAAAAAATGTAAAAGAAATGGACAATTTTCTGGATAGGTACCACATACCAAAATTAAATCAAGATCAGGTGAACAATTTAAATAGGCCTATAACCTGAAAGAAATAGAAGCTGTAATAAAAAGTTACCCCCCACAAAAAAAACCCAGGACCCAATGGTTTTAGTGTAGAATTTAACCAGAACTTCAAAGAAGAGCAAATACCTATGCTCCTCAAACTGTTTCACATAATAGAAACAGAAGGTATGTTGTCAATTCTTACAAGGCTACATTTACGCTGATACCAAAACCACATAGAGACTCAACCAAAAATAGATTTACAGACTAATCTTACTCATGAACATTGATGTAAAAATAGAAATCAAAACAACTCTGAGATGCCATCTTACACCTGTCAGAATGGCTGAGATAAAAAACACCAATGACAGCTTTTGCTGAAGGGGATGTGGAGTAAGGGGAACACTCCTCTATTGCTCGTGGTAATGCAAACATGTACAACCACTCTGGAAACCAGTATGGCAGTTTCTCAGAAAATTGGGAATCAATCTACTGCAAGACCCAGAAACACCACTCTTTGGCATATACCTATAGGATGCTCAACCATACTGTAAAGATATTTGTTCAACTATGTTCATAGCACCACTATTTATAGTAGTCAAAACCTGGAAACAACCTAGATGACCCTCAACAGAAGAATGTTTAAAGAAAATGTGGTACATTTACACAATAAAGTACTAGTCAGTGTGAATGGAACTAAAAAAAAAAGATTCTGAGTGAGGTAGCTCAAACCCAGAAAAATGAGCATAGACCCACTCATAGGTGAATACTAGCTACAAATGAAAGGTTAAGGAGTTTACATTCCATTAGCCCAGAGAAGATAAGTAACAAGGAGAACCCTAAGAGAAACACATAGATTCTCCTGGGAAGAGAAAATAGACAAAAATCTCCTGAGAAAATTGGGAGCATGATGGTGGGGGGAGAAGGAAGGATGAAGAGGAGGACTAAGGAAGAAGAGGACGGGGAAGGAGAACTAGAGGGAAAGGAATGGTCAAGATTGGAAAAGGAAAGAGACAGAGAAAAAAAGAGATCTTGATTGAGGGAGCATTTACAAAGCTAGCAAGAAATCTGGCACTAGAGAAATTCCCAGGAATCCACAAGGATGACCCCAGCTAAGACTCCAAGAAATTGTAGAGAAGATGCCTAAAGTGGTCTTGTCCTGCAGTCAGACTTATGACTATCTTAAATGTCACCATATGACTTACCTCCAGTAACTAATGGAAGCAGATGCAGAGAACCATAGTAGAGCATCAGTATGAGCTCTCAAAAGCCCAGTTGAAAAGAGGGAGGAATGAGAATATGATCAGAGATCAAGATCATGATGGGGACACCCACTGAAACAGCTTTCCTGAGCTAATGGAAGCCTTCTATCTCAGGCCTGACAGCAAAGGAACCAGCCTAAGGCCAAACTAGGTCCACTGAATGTGAGTGACAGTTGTTTGGCTGGGACAGACTGGAGCCACTGGCAGAGGGATCAGAATTTATCCCTATTGCTTGTTCTGGCATTTTGGAACCCATTATCTATGGAGAGATAACTTGCTCAGCCTAGATATAGTGGGGTGGTCTTCAGTCCTGCCACAAATCAACATACTAGGCTTTATTGATTCCACATGGGAAGCCCTACCCTCTCTGAAAAGAGGATGGGGGTTGGGAGAGGAGGAGGGTGGAGGGGGCAGGAAGAGGTTAGGTAGTGGGAAATGGATTTGGCATGTAAAATGAGAAAAGATAGGGTTTTTTTTTTAACAAAAAGAATGTTTTCTCCATAGATGATTTCACAGAACTTAGTATGTACTTTTAAGTATTACACAAAAGAAACTGGAAACTGGAGTGACTGAAGACTTGAGCAGTCAGAATGACAAAACTAGGAAGAGAAAACAAGGTAAAATGAGTTTTAAACAAACTGTAGGTTAAAGAACCGTGTAACACAAAGCCTGAAGGTGTAACTCAGGGAGAGGGCACTTAGAGGCTGGGCATATCGGTCATTTAGTCCATTGTTTTCTTAGTACGCGTATTGTTTTCTTAGTACGCGTTAAATCCTGGATTCCATTCCTGCATAAAATCAGATATAATAGGACATGCCATGTATAATGCTAGAACTGGGTAGGTGGAAGCAGAAAGTTCATAATAAACTTCAAAATATACTCAGCTAAATAATAAATTAAAAATCAGCATGAGATAAATGAGACCTACTCCTCAAAACAAAATGAAACAGAAAACAGATAAAATTTGAAGACAAAAATAATCTTTAATAATTTTTGATACGTAAATTAGGGTATGAGATAAATAAGTGAAATAGTAGCTACTAAAGTTTCTATGAAAAAAATGAAAAATAAACAAACACCAACATTAATGACATAAAATCCTAATGAATAGTAGGAAAATTGTAAATTATGCAAAAATACATTTGAAGAGTCACTCTAGAAGAAAACACGATATTGATGGAGGTGGGGCCTGTTTAGTCTTATGCCTTCTTATTCACATAGTCACTGAAACAGTTTTCTTGAGCTAATGCAGCCTTCCATCTCAGGCCTGATAGCAAGGGAACCAGCCTAAGACCAAATGAGGCCCCCTGAATGTGAGTAAAAGTTGTTTGACTTATGTAATGCATGCATGTCCCATTATCAGGCATATGTTTAAAATACAGCTTACTTCTGTCAAGAAGATTCCCCTTTTAATACTCTCTGTAACTTTAATTCCTTACATGATTTAAGCATGAATGAAAAATAATTTTCATTTTTAAAGTCAAAAAGTACCAGATTATTTCCAAATATAGCTTCTATGTACATTGCTTCTCTCATAGTACACCAAAATGCTACAGAGAAAGTAGTTGAGAAAATTTTCTATGATGACATGGAAGTCGTAATCTAAGGTATAATAATCATGCTATCAAATTTATTTGCTGTATTTTAGACAAACTTAATTCTAAGATAACAACGAGTACTGTGATGAGATAAATGTTAATAATAAAATATATAAAAGTGAGTAAAATATGTCCTGAATAAAAGCCAATAATGAAATCTTGGTTGTGATTCATCATCAGAGCCAGAATTAAATAAATATCTAAAGCTCTTTGTTTACTCTCAGAATACATTTGACAGAGTAATGGATGCAAGAATGAAAGAAATAATACTAAGAATATTTATAGCAACAAAATGGGAGGTATAATGTGGAGAGTGCAAAGTTAATAAATGATAAATAACTAGCAAGTCTCCTATAAAGAAATATATTTTAGTGAGTGAGAAATTAAAGTGAAAACAAGTATCTTTATAGCTATTTACTTGAGGGTCAAATAGAGATCATAATTAAAATACTAACACAGCCACTAAGATTTAACCAAGGTTTTTTTTCCAGAAATATGCACTGCTATAGTATTAACATAGCTAACTTCTATACACCCACAATCAATCTGCAAGTACTGACCTCTTGCTTCATTCACAACATGCAAGGCCAATAGTGAACAGTAAATAGCTCTGCAGCAGGAGATTGCTGCAAGTGTTTGTATGTGCAGGGTCCAGCACTGTGACTAGAAGCTGCGTGCAACTACATTTCCACACAGAATCATATTTAAGTCAATACCTAAATCAAATCACTTCAAATATCATGTGCTAGAATGAAAGTGACTAAAATATTTCAGTGACTGCTGGTTTTAATTGTCAACTAAACCCAGTTTGCACAGAGTCTCAGTGAGGTCAGGGAAGATCAGTCTGTCCTCTGAGCACAATTGGGGGAAATTATCTAGAGTGTCTCAACTGATGTGGGAAGAACCAGTCTCAACTTGCACAGCGCCATTCGGAAGTTCAGGACCCTGAATTTTATGAGAGTAGAGAAATCTAGTTTAGAAAATGCCTGCATTCCTTTCTCTCTTCTCTCTACTGTGATGGGAAGAGGTGCTTCATTTTCTGATTTCCTTGACTCACCAGCTATAATGGACTGTAAACTGAAATTGCAAGCTGAAAGAAACCCCGTCTATTCTAAGCTGCCTTTTGTCAAGGTATTTTTATCACAGAAATAAGGTAGTCCCCAATTTGATAGGGTTATCTTCATTAAGAAGCCTTTTTGCTAGTGGTGATTTATTTTGTTGGGTAATACATACATATTCATATGACTAATGTGTTCAATGTATTTCAAACTCAGTCACTTTCAGGAAGTGGACTCCAAATTGAATGTCACAAACATAAAGACCATAACCATAGTTAATTATGTAAATTAAACATATTTCTCTCACCTGTGTTTGAGACAGACAGAAGTGCTAAACTCTATTTCTCCAAGCACAAGAAAGATGATAAATGACAACTGATACTCAGGATTAGAGTCAGAGACACAATCATAGGAGTTACGAGGGTAATACTAGACTCTCGTGCCTCTTATATACAGATGTTTCTACTCAGCACCCTTGGGTGCAGACTAGAAGAAAGGCTGAAGCATTGCCTCAAGAGTTTTGGATAGCCACAAATGCCAAATTTTGTTTTAGGTGTCTCGTTTCAAAATTGGTGATTTGATGCAAGTATGAACCACTAAATCTAAGCAAACAGAAAACATTTAGAAACACTCTTGGCACATAGGTTCCTACATCATGGTCTCTTGCTTAAAAACTTGGTCACTGCATTGTACAGACAGTTGAAATGCTAAATGCTTTCAAAGAACTTTACTGATTAAAGAAAACTAAGTAATCCCAAACTTCTGTTTATATACCTCTTTCTTTTTACAATTAAAAATGCTAGGGCCAATGCATAGTACAGTCAGAATAATATAGTGTGGTATAGTATTGTCATTATACATTTTATTATTACTATGATTGAATTTAGGTTACAAGTTCAAATGGGTACACTATAATTGCAATTGCATACTTGTATTACTGAGTGATGAGGAGTCAATTATAGTGACTACAAAGTTTTGTCATAAGAGACATTTTAAATTAAGCATTCTTCTTCAAACAACTAAAACCTCAAATCTACTTTGATCTCTTTAAGTATTCAGAGTTCTGTTCATCAAGTGGAGAAAAGACCTTTCTTCCGTACATAGAATAATTTATCTGTTTGCATGAGTGTGACAAAAAATGGTCGCATCTCTGAGTAATAAATGAGAAACACAAAGTTCACAGCGCAGCTCTGCTGATGAAAATTACCTGCCTGCTGACACAACGGTGCTCATGAATTAATTAACCTTTTGCCATAAGAATCTCCAACCTTCAGCAGATGCTGAGGTTTTTCCATTTTTTCATTACTTTAGAAAATAAATAATGTTCAGTAAGTAAAAAAAAAAGGAAATAAATTGGATTGGTTCTCATAGTATTTCACCAAAATTACACAAAGTGTGGCTAAAATATGGTGTGTTGGATGACTCAACTTTTATTTTAGTTTGCAAAATATGAGGATAATGACCGCTTCCTTAGTCACTTTTTTCTTTAATGAATGAGATCAGTTCATCATTCCTAGTAGTGTTGGCTTCCTTAATTTTTACCTTTCCAATTGCGATAATAAAGTTAAATAAACTATGCTTTCACAAACGTACTTTCAGTAAGCTTTGAAAAAAAACATATTTACACAAACGTCATTTTCAATTGAATAGACACATTAAGAGTATTTAGGTGTCTCTGTGAATTGTTTGCATCGTTTCCACTTGGGACCAAAACTTTAAAATTATCTGAGTTAAATAAAGCTAGAATATGGGACAAGAGGATTGTTAATAAATGAGAGTTGTTATGTTTTCTCAATCTTAATGCAACAGACAACAAAGATGAATAGAGGTGAGCATTATAAAGCCAGATGCTTGATTATTCTCAACAGTGACAGGTCTTTATGCAAATATCACAGGCCACACTTAATGTTTTTCACGCTTTGATAGTATATATCTTAAAAACTGTTAACACTATTTACTGTTTAAATTTTTAGCAACATATAATTAGAGCTGACTCTTCTACCACACATTTTTTTGTTTGTTTTGAGACAGAGTTTGAGACAGCCTTGGCTGTCCTGGAACTAGCTCTTGTACACCAGGCTGGCCTTGAACTCACAAAGATCTGCCTGTCTCTGCTTCCCAAATGCATTAAAGGTGTGTGCCGTCACTGCCTGGCTCTACGACCCAACTTTTTATTTTAATTTAAGGCATCATATAATTAGGAAGTAATCTCAACCCTAACACAAGGCCATTTTTAGAACAGGGCTTATATGTATGCTATTTATTAAGATTGTAATATTTTCCTTTTTTTCTCAAGAAAAAAAGTGATTTGCTAAATTCATTTTTAAAGAGGTGATCTAGTCTACTACAGCTCTAAATATTTTTAGATAATCAATATTTGAATGCAGGCAAGAGACCTAAAATAGGATAGAGATATTTTGGTGTTACTTAAATGATTAATTTTGTAGAAAATTGTAATAGATATACATTTAAAAATATGAGTAAGATGTATTTTCCTGACACATACTCCAAATTAAGTAGTTGTTTATCTTGGAACAAAAAAGGCTCTTTTAACATCTGTTAAATCATGATATTTTTTCACTTGATATTATTTATGATTATAAAGGAAGATAGTTTTTTAAGTGATTAATTTAGAATAATTACCAAAGCATTTTGGTCATTTCATGTTTGAGAATACTTCTATTATAATATGCATTTTATATTTACTAGAAATATCAAGACATTCAGAAATCATATAGAAGTTTTATTTGACTATGGGAAACTAGGGTAGAAGACAAAGACAAGACTTGCTGTCTTTATTTTACAAAGCACCTGGACTGAGACTCAGTTCCCTGACAGTATTCCAGAACCCTAAGGCATCTAAACACACCTAGGAACACACAACTTAGCCCATGATAATTTTACCCATATTCAGTGTTATCACTTATTCTTATATGATCACATAAAGGGTGAAAATGTACACAAATAATAAATATTTCTAAGGATCTTTAAACACTGAGACCAGATTTATAATGTCCTTTGGTTAAGGGAAGAATAAAAATATGACTAGTTGGGAAGTAATATCTACATACCTGACAGGTAATGTTCTGTCTCCTTTCCTTCGATCCATCTCTCTTTGAGGAACAGGATACCATCTGAAGTTTAGTTTCCAGTTAAAACCACCATAAGTCATGTCTGACCCAGCCATGTATTCAAAGGTATCATCACTAATAACATCAATGATGGGACACACAACTGTTTTCCTAGAGAAAATCAAAACAAATTCATTTATAAATAAGAATTTACATTAGCTTCTTCAAGTTGGTTTTAGATGATATGATTACACTTAATTATTTTTATGACTTTACCATGTCTTTAATTTTATTTTATACTTTTTTTTCTGCAGAAACATTTCCTCCAACATCACCTTTTCCCCTCACTTTTACCTCAAAGCTGTGATGTGAAATCTAGTCAAATATTTGAATTGACCTTCAAGCTGACTTTAAAATGCATCCTAAGTACTAACGCAGCAGGGTGAACATGGTCTATTTCTCATAAACTTCCCCCCAGAGCATGGTTAGTCGAATTGCTCTCATACTATGCATCATTTTAGCTATAACCCACTGAGAAGCAGTAGCATAGAAAGATAGAAATGGATGATAGAAAATTAAATCTGGAAGTTTGCATATTAAATATATTTAGTTTTAAGAGTACATGAAAACTTGACACAGAGAAAGTTCCTTTTAGGAAGAACAAACAACATCAATTAAAATCATGATCTGTAGGTACCAGTAAACAATTTCTGTAAAGGGAACAAGGGCAGTGACAACTTTTTCAGCAAGCTGTCAAGAATTAAAAGTCTATCATTGTCTCAATCCAGGTACTTTGCTAAAGACAGCAGCTCTTTGTAGTCTAGCCTACTTTCCTCTAGTAAAAGAATAGTCAAGATGTTTATAGTTCTTGTGAGCTTATTTAGGGTAAGAACGTTCCACTTAGTTATCTTCCTGAGTACGCAATTTTATCTACGTCATGGCTTTTATTATATTTTGGCTTCTTGTGGCTTTAGCGGTTTACTACAGGACCAGGAGTTAAAGTCTACTCGAAGTGGCATCAATTGTAGCTAATTCTGCAGAACAGAGTGACTGTATGCATTCTAAGTCACTCATAGGTGAGGAAAGCCAAACAGGACTTCAATTACATTTTTTTTTGGTAACTGCAATATTACCATCACCCATTGTCATGTAAGTCTCATGTGCCACACAATTGGCAATGACCTGAAGTTCTCTGAAATCAATAAGTATATTTACCCTTGGAAAGGCTTCTTGGTGAATCTGGACAAAACCAAATTATGGTGTTTCTTTATTTCCTGAATTTAATAAATTAACTTTTAAGGGGATAAAGAAATCAGATCTAATAGTCTCAATCATATTTTACTGTCTTCTTATGACAATTTTAAAACCAGGGAAAAGACTCATTGTGTACAAATATGATGTAAATAAATTGTTAGAAAAAAGATGGTTTATGCAGGGCTATAATGAAACATTATAATGATGATGTATTATATTAAATATAAAATGCATGTTTAAAAGAACAGTATAATGTACTGAAAATGTCCAGAAACCACATTGAAGAGAGCCTAAGTACATTTTGCTTGGTCAGTCTCAGTGTTGTGTGGGCACAGCACACAAAATGCTGCTAGTCATGTATTATACTCAATTGACTAAAGGGTTCCCACTGCCTTCTTCAACTACTGGGATTCATTTTACTGACAAGCTCCATCTATCTTCAGGGAAAGCGCCAGCTCCTGCCATTTATGTGATGTAGCTGAACTAACTTATACAAAGCAGCAGTAGTTTGGAGTGTCTAATTAAACATTTCAATTCTGGGATCCTCTACTGCACATGACATGGCTGTGCAAGCGAGGTGTTCTACAATGCTTTATCATAATAGATAGCACTCATTGTTTGTTATCTTCATTAGGTACTAAGAATTACACTAATTTATCACCCATGTTTATGAATAGCTACAAAATGTCATCATTAGGAAGAGCTAAGGTATGCGTGAAGGGTTTTCACTTCACAAAGTTTCATTTTTAAAATTTTTAAGACTGACAGGTAGAAAGACTATTGTTGAAATAATTATAGCGTGCTCTACTCTTTTTTTAACAGTGTATTATTTCAGGAAGGCGCACATGTATGTGTGTGTGTGTGTGTTCACAAGAGCATCGTGGAGAAGTTGAACTAGACTGTGACCGAGGGCACTGGAGCAGTGAAGAGAACAGTGCTGAGGGAGTAGGAAGAACTAAAGTATTCACTGAACTTCCAGTAACATAAGCAAGTTTGTAAGAACATCAGCAATCACTGCACGGGGAGCTGGGAGTATCACAGGTGCTTTGAAAATTGCCTACAACATATGCTGTCAGACTGGATTAATTTATTTCGCCTATAAATGTTCAAACCATTTTTCATCGACTCATTTGATTATTTTTTTTAAAACAATTACCGTGCTCAACACAAATCAGTCCTATTTTCATGTTAAAAATGAGAAAAGCCACCTTTTTCAAAGCATATGAAATAAACCTTCCGAAAATAGAACCTTGGTCAAGGCATTGTGATAGACAGCTGGAGTTGCCCTCAAAGGTTCAGGTGTAAGCTTTGCAGACTTAACACCAGACTCCCTACCTGTCTTCCTTTATTCTTGCCAGCAAGGGCTCCAGCCATCCTAAGGTGCACTCGCAGTGTGCATCCAGAAAAGTTATGACCTGTCCTTTTGAAGCAGCTGCTCCTCGGAGACGGGCACGTATCAACCCAGAGCGCTCTTCCATTCTGATAATTTTTACTGGCACTTCTAAAGTTTTCACATAGTTCTCTAATGTCAACTTGAGAAAATCTGTAACATGGAACAAGAATGGATGAGGCAAATTTGGAGCTGTTTCAGAACAGAATGGTGATACTCTTAGGAAGAAAATTCAGCTGAGGGGCAGCCCTCAGCTCATACATTCAGATATCATATGCATATGCAATTTCATATGTAGAGTTTAAAGTGAAATAAACTAGTAGATAGTTCATCAGTTAATTAATGTTACATATCAAATCATATAAATTCTCTGTATTAACTAGTCAAGGAAAACAAAACATTTTAAAATACCATTTTCATTTATTTCTGATGATAGGATATAACAAGAAACAAAGCATTTACTTATGCTCAGAGTGTGCATAAACAATGTATACAATGTATGAAATGCATGTATGAAAATATGGTATGTATCAATTTGATAGGTGATTGATTATAAAGCAGAATATAGATCATTGCCCAGCTACTTTCCGACCATAGAAATGGTTCTAAATTACAGGGATGGAAAGCAGAGTCTATACCTCTTTCACTGGCATCGTCGACCAAGATGACCTCAGAGAGCAGGTAGTGTGGAGAGCGATTTATGACACTGTAGACAGTTCTAAGTAGAGTGCTCCAAGCTTCATTATGGAACACAATGACTACACTTGTGTTTGGAAGTTCGTCAGGGTAGACTTTTGTCTTGCATCTGGGAAAGAGCAAAGAAAAAAGAGCGATGATAATAAATTCATATTTCAACTTGATCTTCCTCAGTAGGGATATTCATCACACAACAACTTCAGACTTCAAAGTCCTTTACCAAAGAGCTGATTTATGAATATCTGGAATAATTTCCCTCTTTATAAGTGCTGTGAGTAATCACTTGGCCTTTTGAAAGTTAAATATGCATAATTACCAATATTTTATTTTAATTCCTGCAGGGAACAAAGCAGCATAATTTCCATAATTCTAAGGAAACCAAAATAATATTCTCAAACTGTCAAAAATTTAGAGCACCAAATACCATAGGAGACAATTTCAATTATTAGAAACAAGTTTTATTCTTTGTTTTACCAAAAAGTAAACTAAACTCAAAAAGCTATATGAGTATCAATAGACAACTATATATTCAAATATAAAACCTGTAAGTCTGAGATTATTTTTTCACTTTGGAATTTCTAATACATAAACTTTTTACTGCACTTGAGAATGTCCTAAACTATAACTACTCTCCAAAGTGCTTTAGGACTGTGGCTTCTCCAATGTCTTGTTATTCAAGACATAATTGAAATAATTTGGTTACCCATGCTTCCTCAACTTTACTGCTACAAACATCCCTGATGGGTTTGTTAAAACACAGATCTAATTTGCCAAGACCAGGATGAAACCTGAAGTCTTTGCTGAAGAACTTTGTTGCTGCCTTCAGAAGCATATGGATCAGTTGGCAGCTGAAAGTAATTATCATTAATTTTACAACTTACTGTTAAAAAAAGCAATTTTAATTGTGCTTAAAAATTCAGATGACTGAGATCTTACTCCACAGGTCATCAATTCATAAAGTTATGACTGGTAAACAATTTGTGCAATTTTGTAAGTAGGTGTCCCTAAATAGAATATGCAGAGGGTTATTTCCTCTGTCAACTTTTGAACCTGTAGCTATTGGTCTCATGTAATTTTAAAACTCTTTGAGTATGAGTTATCAAAATGTCAGAGGACTTCTGGAGCAGGAGTAGAAGTTTACTCACCCTAAGATATTTTTAAAGTAGAATATTCTAAAGAAGTAGAAAATTAAAATAGTTTCATGAAATAAAATTAATCAGAATTCTCCTGCCATATTTAATAGCATATTATAATATGCAATATTGTTAGAATTGATTGTTTTTTAACAGGAAGTAAAAGATATTCAATGAGATTTAGGAGGTGGAGTCATACATTGAAATCAAACTGGGCATGCCTATGGAGACCTTCCTCCTTTAAAACAATCTAAAGTGTCACCCAATAAGTAAATCTTCTAAAATACAATCAAGCACGAATATCTATATACATCTTGTCTAACATTTTTATCAAGGATATATTTGAAAATGAACATTCAATGGTCTCTGCATTATAAAAAAAATACTGTGCAGAGAAGAAAAAAGTAGCGATAGGTTCCTAGATCTTTCCACGCTTTGGAAATGTTCCAACAGCATCATTGTGTCCCATCATCTCTTCACAGCTACCTCAAGTCAGTCATTACTAAATGAACTGAGAAGGCCATCTCAGTAAAGGAGAAAGGTTCTCCACTGCTTTCTTCAATCCTCTACTCTCTGCCTCATCAAACCCTCCCATTACCTTTAGCATGCCAGGCACAAAATATGACAATATAATCATTAGCATCACTAAAGCATATTTATGTAAACCACGTGGAGAGAGTCCAACACTCAACAGCCTCTGACTTAAACCATGACTCACATTCAATATATGCTACAAAGTGTCAGGGTTTTGTTTGTTTGTTTTAAGTGAATTGTTTTAAATCAGGATTTTCTGTTTAAAATTTTAAATGCCAACTAAGAAAATGTGGAATAGCACACAGTAATCTTAAAAAATAAAACCAGCTGAAGATGTTAGATACTGCTTATTAACACAGCATAGATGAGGCAGAGATTACCCTGAGTTGGAGGATATCCTAGGCTAACTACACAGTAGCATCCAGACCATCCTGGCCTGCACAGTGAAATAAATCATGTCTCAAACAACAATAAAGAAAAAGTAAAATTTAAAATAGACACATACCGCCTTTTTAAGTTTAAACTATTTTCATTAACTTTATTTTGTGATTGAAAAACAATCACCAATGTTAATTCCAGACTCAATATATCTATTTTGTACACAATGAACCAACTTAATTTTAATGCAGATACTAAATTAACAGATAATCACCAGTGTCTCATTCACATCCATAAACAACAACAACATCAAAATGACAGGAATTTAACAATCATTGTTCATTGATATCTTTCAATATCAATGGCCTCAGTTCCCTGGAAAAAGGCATGAATTAACAGAATGGATTTGAAAACCAGACCCAATATTTGATGGCATACAGAAATATGCCTGTATATTTATCAACCAATAAAAACAACACATATACAGAAGATATCCCCCATCATAATCCATCCTACAGCATAGATACTTGCTCAACTATGTGTGTTATGGCTTTATTTTTTGTAACAGTCCCATTTTTGAAACAACCTAAATACCCCTCAACAGAAGAATGGCTAAAGAAATTGTGGTATATCTACACAATGTAGGAGAACTCAGTGTTTAAAAAAAAATGAAGTCTACAGGCAAATAAATGGAACTAGAAATTAAAATTATCTCAGTGAGGTAACTCAGACCCAGAAAAAATATAGTATGTATTTAGTTATAAGTGTATATTATCTTTTAAGTAATGATAATCAAGCTATAATCTCCTGACCCAGAGAAGTTAGGTGAAGAAGGTGGCTCTAAGATAGAAGCATGGATCTCCCTGGTAGGAAGAAATAGCATAGACTCTGAGGGCAGGCTGGAGGGAGGTGAGAAGAGGAGCTGGAAGGATCGGGTGGGGGACATTGAGGGAGTGGTTATGGGGAGGTGCAGCTGGAGTTTGAGGATATTTGAGGGTATATGTGGAAACAGTTCAGTGTACTCTTCCTGGAGTCTCTGAGGGTGATCCTAGTGAGAACTCTTAGTAATGAAGGGTGTGGAGTCTGAACTGACCATCTTTTGTAGCCAGGCAAGGCTTCCAGTGGGAAGACTGGATTACATTTTTTTTTTTTGGATTGATGGCAGATATCCAGCAGAGATCCCAGGCTGATGCTAAGATAGCAGATTGTAGGATGATGCTAGGAATGAAGTTCACCCTCTGAAAATTAACAGCAGGACTCCATTGCTAAGGCCAACTACTACTTGGCTTTTTGAGTTTAGAGACTTTGAGCTGGTGTGGGCTTGGAGGATTTACCGCTACATTCTAATCTCTTTGATGTGAAAAGGTACTCTGCAGGCTATGCAGAGAAAAACCTGGAAGCCAAATCAGCCACAAAAGCCCCCACCTATAATCTATCCCACCTGTATGATCTTCTGGAGCAGTGGCAGCTCAGATTATGTGGGAGTGTCTAAGCAATGTATGATTTAATGTGAAGCCTATGGCAGGAGGGGAAGCCCAAGCCTTATACTGCCAGGATGGCCAGGAACCAAGACTGGATAATTCAGTGACCTAAGGTTGAGTCAAAAACAACTGGAAAAAAATCAATGTAAAGACTACTAATGATATTCTCCAATATTTATAGATCAGTACCTTCATCAGATAGGCTTCCTCCAGCAGTAGAGAGGAGTGCCCAATTCAGATGTTTTAGTTTTTATCTTATTTTATTATAGTTTATTTTGTTTTTATTACTTAGAAGCTTGTTTATTTTCTGAGAGGCAGAAAATGAGAAGATCATACAGAAGAGGAGGTGGGAGCAACTGGAAGAAGTAGAGGGAGGGGAAATGTAATCAGGATACATTGTTTGGAGGAAAATACTATTTTTAATAAAATAAAAATAAAATTCCTAAAACAAAAATAAAGCAGCTTATTGTGTATAATAAGCATAATGATATCATCCTCATATTATCTTACATGTTTAATCGAGTTTTAAATAATAGTAGATAGAAAATATTGCTAATTTTATTTTTAATCAGGAAAAATAATTTAAATAAAATACACCTATTTTACACTGCATTATAAATGTTTATATGAAATGAGAAATAGCCATTTCCCTAGGACTATTTCATTTGACTTAAAAATTTAAAGATGTCTTAGGAATTGAGGTGTCATTTTCACACACTCAATGAGGCCTTGGGTTCAATACTAGATAGGGGAAAAGAACTTTCAACAGGATTCTTATAAATGGGAGGACAGTTTAAGTAACATTTCATAAATCAACATTGTTTGTTTCTTACAATTGTTCAAATACAATTGCTAAAAATTGGCATTTGTTTGGAACCAATTTTTGTGAAGTTAACTTTAATGATAAAAAGAAGAACCTGCACTAGAAATTTATGTCTTCTTGTTAAAGGAATTGCATGCAGTCTGAAACTCACATAGAATTATAAGCTTGGCCAAGGAAACATTACATATAAATACTGAATTGTCACACAATGGGTTTATATAGCACCAGCAAGTAAGTAAAAATTCACTTCCTTTGAATTTTGTAAGATTGTGTATATGACCCTTATTCATACTCAGGCAATATGAAAATTTCCTTATTATGACTTTAAACAATATTGTTGTATTAGCTTCAGCCGCAGAGATGTTGATTAAGATAGCTATAGAGTGGCCATGTGTGGATAATATGTTGAAATACATTTATATTAGAAATTAAAATGTATAGGCATTTGAGCATTAAAAATAACTAAATGGTTCTTTGTATTGTTTTCTGTGTTTCTATTTTGTTGATTTCAGCCCTCAGTTTGATTATTTCCAGTCTTCTACTCCTCCTAGGTGAGTCTGCTTCTTTTTTTTTTTCTAGAGCTTTCAGGGGGGCTGTTAAGTCTCCAATGTGAGCTTTCTCTGTTTTCTTTAAGTGGGCACTTAGTGCTATGAACTTTCCTCTTAGGACTGATTTCATAGTGTCCCATAAGTTTGAGTATGTTGTTTCTTTATTTTCATTGAATTCCAGGAAGACTTTAATTTCTTTCTTTATTTCTTCCTTAATCCAGGTATGGTTCAGTAGTTGACGTTCAGTTTCCATGACTTTGTAGGCTTTCTTGGGGTAGCATTGTTGTTGAATTCTAACTTTAATCCATGGTGATCTGATAAGACACAGGTGGTTACTAATATTTTTTTTGTAACTGTGGATATTTGCTTTGTTACCGACTATGTGGTCGATTTTCGAGAAGGTTCCATGAGCTGCAGAGAAGAAAGTATATTCTTTCCTATTTGGGTGGAATGTTCTATAAATGTCTGCTAAGTCCATTTGCTTCATTACCTCCATTAATTCTCTTATTTCTTTGTTAGGTTTCTGTCTGCTTGACCTGTCCATTGGTGAGAGAGGAGTGTTGAAGTCTCCTACTATTAGTGTGTGCGGTTTGATGGCTGCCTTGAATTTTAGCAACTTTGGTCAAAGAAGCTCTTTTTACAGTAGGTAGCAGCTAATTCACAGACTTTTGACTTGTCAAAGTTCTGGTGACTGAGTGCTCATATGTGAAGGGATCAGCTGTAATAGTCTTTCCTTTGTAGAAGGCTTAGGAAACATCATAGGAATGGGGGAAGAAAGAATATGAAAACGGGTGAATGTGTAGAGCTATGAAATGCAGTTTTCTGAACATGGCATGGCTGATATGCACAGTAAGTGCCAGCAACTATGGTTGGTGGAAGAAGGCATGTTCAAGATCAAGCCAGTAAACTCCAGCAGAGATAAAAGAAGTACTTCTACTGTCCTGCCTTTAGCTAAAAGGCTCTTAACACTTTATCACATCTGAGGAAGACAGAGTTTATTTGTTTCAGAGACTTAGCAACAGCAGTTTTTATCATTTCTCAGAGTATGGGATCATACTATACACATATGGTCAGCCCTAATTGGACTCATAGGGATAATAATAAAATAATAATAATAATATAATAATAACAACCAGAAAAAGTTGGGGAGAAGACTGGTGGAGGAAGGGCATATACAGGGGAAACTGTAGGTAAGTAAATTGGGTAGATGAAATCAAAATATCTTGAATTCATGCATAATAATTTCAAAATTAAATAAAAATTCTATATTTAGGAATAGATTTTTTGTGCAGTAGAAGCTAAGAACTATAACCTTAAATTCCTTGATTCACAAGCACATTAAAACAAAAGAAGCATTACATTTGCCTAAAACAAAATTGAAAATAAAATGTATGGGGTTCATATATTTAGAAATTGTTTTATACAACTGAAGGCCGGAGGAGTCAGACGTTCTTAGCCTCTTCCCTGTAACACGTGTGCCATCTGGGCGTACAGTGATGCTCAATCTCCTGCGTTTTGGATGAAGGTGTATACAGCAAAAAAAACCAGCTGCTCTACTTCAGAGGGAATATGAGGGTACTCGCATGTTTCAAACAGATACAACCTCGAAATATGTGAGGCAGTGAACCTATTTGCTATCTTTTCCCTTGGCTATGCACACATTATGAGAACATAAACTGTTGCAATTTGATTTTCTCCTTTACAAAGGCATATTGATGTTTTCAGATAAGCTACTCAACACAACATGATGCATCGAAGGAAGAAAAATTGACTGTAAGATGAGAACATGAAATCACAAAGGAGCCATAATTACACAGTGTTTTAGTTAGATACAATCCATTTAGGACTCCCAACAAAGACCGTCAACACTATGGTATGTGTGGCTTGCTTGTGGGCTGCTTATTGGGCCAGTGGTTACCTTCTACTGCTTCAGGTAAAGAAGATTAATAATAGTAATTAAACTGAAAACTTGTAGCACAAGCCCTCTATATTCTTTTATTTTTTAGAGCTATAAAAATTGCAAAGAATAATGAAAATTGCAAAATTACATGTCGCTTCCATTCCCCAATGAGAATAATCACAGACAGAAACGCATGACACATCCCAATGCATCCGTTTGAATCAAACTCAGTCAATGATAAAATAGTTCTTTCTTTTAAACTATTTTCAAATTTTGAGCAATTTGATGTCCCAAGTAAAATACAGTACTTAATTTTGCATTAATTTCTGCAGATCACCTTATATGTATAATATGTTAAAGTCCAAAAGCTAATTCTTTTATCTAAGTGGGATAACTGAGTACCTTAAATTTTATATAAATTAAGTTAAATTTTATTTAAAAATTTAGGTACACCATTTAATTCATCCTTTTCCTGTTTACTTTTGGATTCACCCTTACTCCTTTGTTTTCTTATACATATTGGTGGTGATGGGAAACAGTGCCTCTGGTAAGGATGTTACTTCACAATTCTCACTTTTTGGGTTTCTTCTTGGATTGAGTTTTAGACATTGTCTCCTGACTTCAGGGAACATGGTCTGGCCATTATGCTGCAGGAGACAGAAACAGGGAGCAGAGAATTTCTTTCCCTTCCCTTCTAGAAGTCCATTTACAGTTATTCTACTACTTTCTGCTCTACATCTCATATGCCTCCACATTTTTATTTATAATTCTTTTGTAGTAAATTTAATATCAACAAAGGAGAAGAGTCTTTTAAAAAGCACACCCACAAACACACACATCACACACACACACACACAAGGAAATTTCATTTTATTCCTTCTGCCACTCGGGAACTTATTCTTCTACATGCCACAAAAGATATATATCTAGTAGGAACTGTGTAAATTAAAACTTAGTGATTATGCAGGCTATTATAGGAGGCGTGAGATCCACTCACCAGTCACATAGTCATTACTATAATCTGTACTAGAGATATACAAATACAATTTTTTCACAGTTTCTTGAACCTTCCATTGATTTTTGTTTTCCAAGCATCTATAGTCAGACAAATAAATGAGCAAATAATAAGGAAATAAAAAAGCAAAAGAAGAGATTCCACAGTCATTGTGTTCTAATGCATCCCCCTTAAAGCTAAGCAATAGAATTCCTGTTTGTTAAGCAAAGTCTGCATCTTGGAAGCTATGGTTCTCTTCTAATTGGGTGCCTATGTATACAACCTCTAAATTACAGCTTTGCCATCACCTCAGTGAAGTAAAATTGCCATAGCACATATGCAAGATATTTATGGACAAGCAATGGAATTCTAAATAAATATTAAGAATGTACTTTATGATCATAAGAGTCTCAGTTTATAAATCTCTGCATAAATATTACAAAATCTCTGAAATCACTTGAATTGGCCTTGTTTCTGGTAGAATTTTGGCCACCGACAAGGTTTTATGCATTTGTCATCAACTCTTGCTGCTGGGGCCATATTTCTACATCTTCCTACCTCAAGCTCATTTTATTCACAAACCATTCAGAATCCAGAATTATTTCTTGTAACAATGTTATATCATATGTTAATTAAAAGACAGGGATAATACAATGAAATATTAATTTTGCTATTTTCTTACAGAAATATATAGGACATGTGTATATAGGACATTGTGTGTATTTAGTGATTAAACTAATAATGGATTTGAAATCTGAAGCCTTTAAATGCTCACGCTTCTTTCATACTGAGATGCTATTACAACCTAAGAGCCACTATGGGGTCATGGGGCAGTGTAAACTCAGAGTCAGAAGGTTTATATTTTTAGTTTCCACATCTTAGTTTATATAACTATAAAACAGGAAAATGACAGCATTTTACTTGTAAAGCTGGAAGGATTAAAAAGAGGTAATGCATGCGAAGATTTTATGCCAGTAGTTAGAAAACAATATCCTTATAACATGTGTACATTGATTTCATTACCTCAATGTTTTTAACTGCTTCTTGATATACTTGTCTTACTTTAAATTTTAAAATATAGAAGTCAATTGATTCAAAATATACCTAAAGAATGCACATTTAATTAAATCACCATTTACCCAGTGTGTGTGGGGAGAACTGTCTCCTAGGTGTGTTGACCGAAATCATCAGAAAGAGACTACATTAGGAAATATTAAGACACAAGCAATTGCTTCAGAATGTATCTTGATGCTAATGAAGTTTCTTTAATAAATGTTCTTTGTCAACTTTTAATTAATTTAGTACTTCAAAAAAGAACAGAACAACCAATATAAACCAAAAGGAACAAATAAACAAAAACAAAAGTAATTCATTGACAGGAAAAAGAGCATTGATAAAAACTTGAGGACTTTGGGGTGGTTATTTGAAGAGACCTTGGAGTATTTGAGCTATGAAGAATAGACAGACTTCTCCTTTGAGGAAACAGGCACTTCATTACTGTAGTAATAAATACTGGGATAACTCTGTGGGAAAAAAGAAAGCATGCCTTTTAGGGGGAATATTTTTCCATAATGCACTTACTAAAGTGTTCTAGAATATTCGTTTACACTGTATGCACATATGTCATTATTTATTGGTTTAGTAAGCAAGCTGACTGGAAATAGCTGAACAGGATATATTTGGGTGGCAAAGCCAAACTAGAATGATAGGAGGAAGAGGGGTGGAGTGAGAGCAATTGCTAGCAGGCCCAGGGAGAAGCAAAGTGAGCATGCCATAGTGAGAAAAGGCACTGCCACGTGGCAGAGTGTAAGTTAGGAATATGGATTAACTTACAATGTAAGAGTTACTTAGTAATATCAGCCTGAGCTGGTATCCAACCATTTTTAATTAATATAAGCCTCAGTACGTTTATTTGAGAGCTGCTGCGGAACAGGAAAACTGACTCTCCTGGAACAGGAAATCACTAAATGCTCTGAATGAACAACAAAGCAGTGACTTTCCCACCCAACACAGCTTGGATGTTAAGGGAAAAAAATAAAAATAAGTAAATAAAACTGTATCCTACAAGAGAATAGTGAGAGGGAAAACATTTAAAGGTTGATGACCAGGCAGGAAACTGAGGTAGGAAAGACTAGGAGAATGGAGAAAAGGACTAGGGGAAGAGAAGAAGAAAAGTGTTACGAAGCAGGTCAGGATGTCTTAAGTGATATTAACAGCTGCCGAGCATTTAATAACGAGTGACATTTAAGTTTCAGGGTTAACTACACTAATTCAGTGCAACCTCCATCACCCTCCTATTGTGCCCTAAATTGGACTATCCCAAGATGCATTCCATTAGTGGCTTCATGACTCTATCTGCAATTTGAGAAAGCAGCCACCATTGTCTCTGAACAACTAGGAAGAGCATAGAAAGCAGTACCAAAAGCTAAGAGAGAACGAGTCAGTATATGAAGGAGCTAAACGATCCCGGGAAGGGTTCTGGACATCTATTAAGAATTGTTTTGTGATTTCGGTTGATCTAACCTTTATTTGAGCAGAGGACATTCAGATACCATTTATGCTACATTAAAAATAGAACATAAAGTTCTGAGACTGCCTGCTGTGACAATCCTCTCCTCTCTACCTGGCCTCCTCCCTTTGAGATGGCTCTGTTTTCAGCACAACATGCTACCAGAAACCCTGGAACCACCACACTTGGTATGGACCCATTCCTTAGCCCTCAATAGAAAACGCAACCGCTTCCCATGGATCTGCCTATTTGTCTGTCACCTGTATATTTGTTGTAAAATACTTGTGGGCGCCAACACCTGTTACTATCTCCTTTAACTCTAGTAACACTGACCATCTTGTTTCCTTCAAGAAAGATTTCTCATGCCTTTATCTCTTGTGATCTCTAAAATTCCTTATAGTTGTACAGTTTTCTTAAGAAATTACCTAAACTCTCCATAGTGGAAATCAAAGCAACTCTCCCTTAAAATGGTTTTCAGAGTATAATCTACTATATACTCTATCAATCTCCAAGTATGTTTCATGTCCATATTCTTTTCCTCTCACATGAATAGGTAAAACCAAACCACCGAGAGTACGGAGTCCTCCTAAGGATAGAGGAAAATTATCTACAATATTGTAAGCACTGTTCTCAAAGGCGAAGAAAAGAAAACTTTTTCAAGAGCCTCTAAGGAGACACCTATTCTCTTGATAATCTTCTCTTAAAGGATTTGATTTTTTATTTTATGTGTATGGGCATTTTGCCTGTGTGCATGAATGTGAAGCATATGAAGCAGAGGCTGCAGAGGCCAGAAAAGGTCACTGGATTTTCCTGGAAATGAGAAATGCTTGTGCATAGCCATGTGGATCTTAGGAACCAAACCTGCGTGTTTGATAATAGCAGAACATCCTTTTAAATGCTCAGCCATGTTTTCAGCCTCTCATTTTGATACTCAAATGAAAACTCTCAGGATTTTATTTTCATTTTATTTTATAAATTCTTGGGCTTTCTTTGTATAGATCTCCTGTTTCATGCATTCAAATATACCAATATTTTCTCTTACTGTTTATGTATAATAACTTCTATTGAATTTTAAGGAAATTTAGCATTGTCATCTTTTTATGCCCTCTGCACATTAACATGGCCTATACATTTTTCTGAGGTGAAAGATGTAGATCTGAACATGCCCTTTGAACAGGTTGCCCCAGCAGTACTCTGTGTACAGCAATGATTTGAGGTGCCAGTATAATCATGAAACAAGCTTCACTGTTTTTCTTAATTTACATCCATGTTGCGGGAGGTCCTCCCACTACTCCAGCCTATCGCCGCTGAGATACCAGCCCCTTGGGGCGTGGTCTCTCTCCCTTTAAAAAAGCGGCCACTTCCCTCTGCTCTCTCTCTTCACTTCCTGCTCTGCCGGCGTCTAGACTCCTGGTCGCGTAGAGGGCTGTTGCCTGGGACAGTGATCTGTAAGTTTTTCCCCCCTTAAATAAATATCACCCTATTAATCATAATCCCACATTGGTGTGGCATTGTTTGTGACTTACGCCTTCAATTTGGCACCCAACGTTTGGTTTTAGAACCTCTCCCGGCTCGCAGCCGCGAGTTCGGCTTGGCGGCCGGAAGTTCAGCTTGGCGGCCGCGAGTTAAGCTTGGCGGGCAGGCGCTAGTTCGGCTTGGCGGGAGCCGTCCCTTCCTCAGCCACTGCCTGTGACTTGCAGCAGCGGCCTTGGCCTCTTCACGTGGATTTAAACTCCACAGGCCCGCGTAGTCTCTGCCCGCATGGTTTGCTCTTTTCTGAGTCGTTTTTAAATCTCCCTCGCAAGCACAACTCTTAAGTGGCGCGAACCAGAGCACGCGGTTGCTGAAAGCTGCAACCCCTCAGGGTGACTCTGTCACGTGGAGGCATAAGCGGCTTCCAGATTGCTCTTCTCTGCCCCTGGATTCTGGGTTTCTGGTTCCATCTCTGGAATTGATTTAATTACATTTACTTTGTTGAGAAACTTGCGTTTTCCAGTTTTTAACATCTACTAAGGCACTGAAACAGGACCATGTTTTCATCGCGATTCTGCAACAGCGCCACCTGCTGGACAATAGGTAATATGGCAATTTTCGTTTCTAACGCAAATTTTACTGCTTTGTTTTCTCTAATACAATGGATTAGTAATTTTGTATTTACTAATACAATGAATTACATCATACAAGGTCTATATGATTATGGGATTACCTTAATTTGCTTGTTACTAGGCTTCAGTTTTCTTTTCCATATTCTATCATTAAGGAAGAATATGGCACTCCTAAGAATGATAGAATCTTTACGAACTAATAATGAACAACTAATTGACAGGATTAAAATTATTGAAAATCAGAGGTTATCTGAACAAGTGGATACTATGACAGACAAAATTGATTCCATATCCAAGGGTATTAGAAAGTTACCTGAAAGGGTTCAGGCTATTGAATTTGACCTTCAGAGTTTATCACAAAGTTTTGATAAGGTAACAGACAGAATGTACCTCCAAGATGGGAATCTACATGATATACAAGAAAAGTTTAAGGAGGACATGTTATCTTTGAAGGAAAAAATTAAAGCTTTGGAATCACAGGTGCAGAATGGGGACCAAAAAATTGATACCTCAGTGAAATCGCTGGAAATATATACAGGTCAGGAGATTCAGGATTTAAGAGAGACAATGATAAAAAGGTTTGAAAAGATTGGAGAAATTATTGCAGCTGGTGAACAGAGTAAGGAGGCACAAGGACAGGATACAATGCCTCCACCAGCTATTAGAACTGGCTTACCCAGGGTTCTAGCGACATACCCTGTACTTAATTCTGACAAAGCGTCAACTTCTAAAGGCTCAAAGGGAGTCAGAGAAGCTAGATGGACACCAATAGCAATGAATGATCTGAAAGAAATTAAGCAAGCTGTTGTTAATTTTGGCTTGCACAATGCATATGTAAAGGAAATGATAAAGACTTGGGCTTCTAATGCTAGAGCTATCCCCCATGATTTCCATCAGTTAGTGTCTGCAGTTTTAGATAAGGGACCTTCCTTGATGTTTGGAATTTATTTCAGAGAAGAATCCAAACATATGGAACAGCAAGGAAGAGCAAAAGGTATTGAGGTTTCCCAAGATCAAATTCTTGGTGCAGGAGAATATGCTGATCCACAGGTCCAAGCTCTTTATGATGATGAAGTACTGTGTCTATGTCACCAAGCAGCTTTAAATGCTTTGAATAGGATACAAGATCCAGCAAAAAGGGTTGAATCATATACCAGAATTAGGCAGGGACAGAGAGAACCCTTTATTGACTTTTTGCAAAGATTGATTAAGGCTCTGGACATAGGGGTAACAGACCCAGAATCTAGACGAATACTTCTTGAATCTCTAGCTTTTGAGAATGCAAACATAGAATGCAAAAAGATAATTGGGCCTTTAAAGTCTAGATCAGCACCTATGGATGAATGGATTCAGCATACGATGAATGTTGAGACGTTTAGCTATAATGATGAATCTTGGGTAGGAGAAGTGATTTCCAAAGCAATGAGGAGACATCAAACTGCCAGGTGTTTTAATTGTGGTAAATTAGGACATTTACAAAGGGATTGCAGGCAAAGAATCTCTAGGAATAATATCTCTTCTGGGAATGACAAAAATAGGAGACCTCGGCCTTCAGGTGTATGTAGGAGATGTGGTAAAGGCAGGCATTGGTCCAACGAATGTAGGTCAACAACAGATAGACGGGGCAATCCGATATCATCGGGAAACTCCATGGGGGGCCTCTCGCAGGCCCCCAAGCCAACAGTGGCCCAGTCATTCCCAGTCACAGTGGAGAACGTGCCTCACCAAGAAAATTAAAAGCTCCAATTTCTGCTGTAAAAAGTAATACTGGTCTAAATGATGAATTACGTGTGGAGGATGAGTCAAAAAACCCAGTAGGACAGAGTAAACGTATATTTTGGCAGACTTCTATTAATGATCAAAGACCAAAGCTAAGAGTCTGTATAAATGGCACTTTTATTGAAGGCTTATTAGACACAGGTGCGGATGTAAGTATCATTACCCCAGAATCTTGGCATCCGAATTGGCCTCTTCAAGAGGTAGATGTTCAGTTCCTAGGAATTGGAACCCTATCTCGTGTAAAACAAAGCACAAGATGGGTTGAATGCATAGGGCCCGAAGGGCAAATAGGAAGACTAAGGCCATATATAGCCAATATTGCCATAAATTTATGGGGCCGTGACCTGCTACAGCAATGGAATACCCAGATTAACATTCCTGTATTTCCAGGAATTCATAATTCTGGGAAGGATATGATGAGGTATTATGGAAAAAGGTCACCAGCCATTCAGGCTGTACAAGAACATACAGCAAATACCAAACCTTTAGAGGTACCAACAGCCCTACCTTTAAAATGGCTAACTGAGAAGCCAATATGGATCAAACAGTGGCCTCTAGCTGAAGATAAACTACAGGCATTGGAACAGCTGGTGCAAGAGCAACTAGATGCTCACCATATTGAAGAATCAACCAGCCCTTGGAATTCTCCTGTGTTTGTTGTAAAAAAGAAATCTGGTAAATGGAGAATGGTGACAGATCTAAGAGCTGTCAACAAAGTAATTCAACCTATGGGCCCACTACAGTCTGGAATTCCTTTGCCTTCTCTGTTACCAAAAGGATGGCCTCTTATAGTTATTGATTTGAAAGATTGTTTTTTCACTATACCGTTACAAGAAAAGGATAGAGAAAAATTTGCCTTCACAGTGCCTACTTATAATAATTCTCAGCCTAATAAGAGATATCAGTGGACTGTCCTCCCACAGGGTATGCTCAATAGTCCTACACTGTGCCAATATTTTGTAAGTAAGCCATTGGAAATAATTCGTAAACAATTCCCCAAGTCCATCATTTATCATTACATGGATGACATCTTGTTATCTGATTCAAATAAAGATACTTTAGAAAGGATGTTTGAAGAAGTAAAGAAAGTCTTGCCTAGGTGGGGATTACAAATTGCCCCTGAAAAGATTCAAAGAGGAAATTCTATTAATTACCTAGGTTACAGAATAGGGTTAGAGAAAATTAAAACGCAAAAGGCACAAATTAGGAGAGACCGCTTAAAGACTCTTAATGACTTCCAAAGATTGTTAGGAGACATTTCCAGTCTACGACCAGCTGTTGGGATAACACCTGATCTAGTAGTTCATTTAAACAAAACCTTAGATGGTGATAAAGATTTGAATAGTCCAAGAGAACTGACAGCTGAAGCAGAAAAGGAACTGACAATGATTGAGGAAAAATTACAGGAGGCACATGTGGATAGGGTGAACCCAAATCTTAGCTGCATCCTAGTCATATTGCCTTCCAGAATTTCTCCTACAGGGATTCTAATGCAGAGGGAAGATATTATTTTAGAGTGGATATTTATACCTAATAAACCAAGTAAAAAATTAAAAACTTATGTGGAAAAAGTCTCTGAATTAATTATAAAAGGTAAGCTGAGACTTCGTCAACTAGCAGGTATAGACCCAGCAGAAATTATAGTGCCTTTTACTACAGAAGAAATAAAAAAGTTATGGGAAGACAATGAACCGTGGCAAAGAGCTTGTGCTAATTTTTTGGGAGAAATTAATAGCAACTATCCCAAAAGTGGTAGACTTAACCTCATAAAAAGAACTTCTTGGATTCTTCCTAGAATTGTACGTGATGCTCCAATAACTGGAGCCCGTACTTTCTATACTGATGCAAATAAATCAGGGAAAGCAGGTTACAAGTCAGATGAATTGAGTAAGGTGGAACAAAGCCCTTATAATTCTGTCCAGAAGGCAGAATTATATGCCATCCTTATGGTGCTAAGGGATTTTAAAGAACCTCTTAATATAGTTACAGATTCACAATATGCAGAAAGAGTTATCTTGCATATTGAGACAGCTGAATTTATACCAGATGACACAGAGTTGACTTCATTGTTTATCCAGGTACAAGACATAATCAGGAACAGGCTTTGTCCGATGTACATAACACACATCCGGTCCCATACAGGTCTGCCTGGTCCTCTAGCCCAAGGCAATGCTGAGATTGATCAATTATTGATTGGAAGTGTGTTGCAGGCCTCAGAATTTCATAAGAAGCATCATGTCAATAGTAAAGGCCTAAAGAAAGAATTTTCCATTACTTGGCAACAAGCTAAGGACATTATAAAGAGATGTCCTACTTGTTCTTTCTATAATCAAACACCGTTGCCTGCAGGGAGTAACCCAAAGGGTACTAAGAGAAATGAAATCTGGCAGATGGATGTGTTCCACTTTATGGAATTTGGTAAATTAAAATATGTACACCATACCATAGACACGTATTCAGGTTTTCAATGGGCTACTGCCCTGAGCTCAGAAAAGGCTGATTCAGTAATCACACATTTATTGGAAGTTATGGCCATCATGGGTATACCTGCACAAATAAAGACAGATAATGGTCCAGCATATGTATCTAAGAAAATGAAATGCTTTTTTGATTATTATAATATAAAACACATTACAGGTATACCAAACAATCCTACAGGTCAGGCAGTTATAGAAAGATCAAATCGTACTATAAAGGATATGCTGAACAAACAGAAAGGGACTGAAAATACCCCCAGAAATAGATTACATAATGCTTTATTAACCTTGAATTTTCTTAACGCTAATGAGAAAGGAACGACAGCAGCAGAGAGACATTGGATAATGGAAAAGTCTGCTGAACTAAATCAACCGATTTATTTCAAAGATGTGCTGACCTCTCAATGGAAGCCAGGAGATGTGCTACGTTGGGGAAGGGGTTTTGCTCTTGTTTCCACAGGAGAAGAAAAATTGTGGATACCATCAAAATTAATAAAGTTTCGATTTGAAGAGGAGAAACCTCTTGGAAAGGAGAAATGACAACTCATCCACAATGATGATATTCATACAGGTGGTAAGAAAAACATATAGAATGGGGGCAGGGTTCTGTTCTTATCTCCACAGGAAAACACTCATCTTTGAAAAATTCATTTGGATACTGACAGATGGAAAAATACCTGCCCAATAGGAAATATCAAGAAAACTGAAAGAGTTGTGTAAGTAATATTAAACCATATTTCTAAATTTATAAAGCTGGTTTTGAAGTTGGACTCTGGCTCAGTCCCTCTCCAATTCCAAGCCTGTTAGTAAGAGAAAAACCCAGAGTTTCTGGAGTTTCTGTCTCATGTCAAGAGCCATGATATGGGACAGAAAGAAATATGAGTTTAGAAAACATCTTTGCTTTTCTTCATATCTATCATACTTTTCATTGAACATATCATGCCTTTCAGTGAATATGTATATATATGTCTATATGATTAATGCTTAAGTTTTTCATAATGAACAATGAGTTTTTCCTGAAGTGACATTTGAAGTTTCCAGGAAGAAGATGGGGCCCCATAACAACAACTCCACCTGGTTGATATGACGTCATGATACTGACAGCGCTACTACAAGACCTGCTTTGGGTACCAGCTGCACAAGACAGTTCCAACTTGGTTAGCTGAAATGGTGCACATCTTATACAACATTTTGGCCAGACCTGCACAAAATACTCAGAGACTATTGGCAATTTTAAAAGACATTGATCTTGAAATTTAACCATCATTTTACTTTCACAGGATCCCCCAGAAAGAACGTCGCCCCTATGACAGCTGGAAGTAATTTTAGAGGACGACGTCCCCTCTCCCAGTAAAGTTTGCCCTTGGGTTTAGGGACATCATTTAGGGGTTGATTATAATTAGTATACGATTGAGGGTTGGGGGAGGAATTTTATAAGCTCAGGGATCATTTTGAAAAAAAAAAAAAAAAAAAAAAAAAAAGAGGGATGATGGGATAATAGATTTGTAATTGTGAGTTACTGTTGTTAGACAAATATATTGGTATAGATTCTTGTATATTGATACAAAGTTAAATTGTATTGACTATTGTATGCATTCATGTTTCTACCTCTGTTTAAAACATTTTTTATGTATTGACATATATTGTATTGATATATATATATTGTATATATTTACCATATTGCAGTGTACATTTCTACCTCTGATTAAGATACTTATATAATGTTTGTGTATTGATATATATTTACCTACTGCAATGTATATTTATTTGTACATTGTTTATATTTGGAGGTCATTGTCCTCATTTGTTTCACAGTCGTTTATTGTCTTAGTCTTTAAGTTAGATAGATATTGAGAATTATATAGACTAATAGTCATCTAAGTTTGTCATTTATAATTAGACTAATCAGGTTCTTTAGATATATAGAGATTATACTCAGTATAGATAGATAATCTTCAACTTCTTCAAAGAGCTGTAGAAAATGGCCTTTAATCTAACTCAGAGTTTTGTGGTAGTGAGACACAATTGCTCCTGGCAACACCACTCTATTCCCGAGAGAATGTTGAGCATCAAAGACACTCCACCTGGAGCATTTCTTTTTGGCAGAACTGGCCTTGGGGCAAAGAAATGCCCGTACCTCAACCACCGACAAAGATACAGAGCATGCATCAATGGATAAAACAGGACTGTCTTATCCTGCCAAGACAGGGTAAGATAGTTTTGAAAAGTTGCTTGCCTTTGAAAATGGTGTGTCAGTTATGTTAGGCCTTAGCCAAAGTTGGTTGCTTCAACACTGCTAATGTGACTTTGGGTGATTGCCTAGGTAGCTAGTTGTCTCTGTGATTTGTTGCATGTTTTGGAAGTTGTTTTACTGAACTTCCTAATTACCCAGGTAACATTATTTCCCTTCTCAGATCTTTGATGGGGTTGAAGACTATATAAATGTAGTTACTTTCTCTCATGACTTGGCCAAGTTATTTATTATACAAGACCTAAGCTAGTTAGAATAGGATATTTGTACTTATTGTATATAATTTCATAGTAGGTTTAGAACTCTCTTATTTAAACAGAAGGGGGAGGTGTTGCGGGAGGTCCTCCCACTACTCCAGCCTATCGCCGCTGAGATACCAGCCCCTTGGGGCGTGGTCTCTCTCCCTTTAAAAAAGCGGCCACTTCCCTCTGCTCTCTCTCTTCACTTCCTGCTCTGCCGGCGTCTAGACTCCTGGTCGCGTAGAGGGCTGTTGCCTGGGACAGTGATCTGTAAGTTTTTCCCCCCTTAAATAAATATCACCCTATTAATCATAATCCCACATTGGTGTGGCATTGTTTGTGACTTACGCCTTCACATCCATAATTTGTCTTTCATTTAAATAACCTATATGGTTATTCATGCTTCATTGCCACTGTGTTTCAATTATAAAAATTCATATTATGGTCACCTATCAGGTAAGGCTAAATCCATATTTGATCATTCTGTTTTCTGCTTTTCTATCCATTTTGACATATTTTACCCCCTTAAATCCCTTCCGGCCATTCTGATATATTTTAATTTTCAATATCATAATTTTAGCATATATCTCCCCTACTTTACACCTAAATGCTTACTAAATAATCACTACCAAAAACAACTAAATAGTTACTAAATACAGTTTGAGTTTTATCTTAGTATTTTTACTCACTACAAAATGTAAAGACAATGAAATATATGTCTATGTATACACATATATATTCACTTTTTTAAAACAAGCTATGTAAGCATTGTGACTAGGAAATCTTCCCTCCTACATACATTTGAAACAACAGGACAGCAATACACAGCTTCCACAGGATTTGCCTCCTGATTTACGTACTTAGCTGCTTATTCCGTCATGCAGTTATTGTTTTATAATACATCATTGATTTACAAAGGGAATATTTTATACCCCTTATCTCTGTCTCCAACTTTAACACACCTAAAATCAAAATATATTTCAATGTAACAACATAAATCATAATATATAACTAGTACAAAAATGGTGCAAATTTCTTTGTTTATATACAGGATTCTGAAAAATGTTACATTACTGAGCATTTTCTAAATTACATTGCATAAGTGGTCAAAGCAAGTTCCATATGTCAACCGCTCCATTCCTATCATTAACACCTCATAAGTGAACTCAGTCTCAATTGCTATGCTAGGCATGACATAAAATATCACACCTCAGTGACTGCAAGCAATATCAAAATGTCAAGTATATCCATTCTTCATTTCAGGGCTAGGCTACTTAAGACCAGTCACTTCTATTGAATCCTGTTGTTGGTGGTGATAAATATCACAACCTATAATGCGATAATTTCCAAATGATTTATTAAAATTGAAATAATAAATTCAGCAAAGTAGATCAGTTTTGGATACTCAATTACATAGTGAAAGAAAACAATAAATATAATCCTTCCCTGCTTATCAACCTCTGCATATTACTGATAGCAATTATATAGAACTCTCTAAAACATGACATATTTTTATTCAATTTCATTATTCAAATTTTCAAATTTATGTTCATGTAAAATAAATGGAAAGCAAAGAATACAGGAATGTAATGGGTTACTTCTTTAATGCAATTATGTATTTGGATGTGTGTGTATATGTATGCCTTAGAGAGAGACAGAGAGTGTGTGTGTCTGTATCAGTGTATGTGTATTTGTATCTGTGTGTAGGTGTGTGCGCATGTTGGTAGGAGTGCCCGTGGAGGGTTCCCATTGTTACACCTGACTGTATAGAGAGAGTTGGATTTGGGTCCTCTGGAAGATTAATAAATGATCTTAACCATTGTACAATATCTCTAGCTTCTTAAAAGCACTTTGAAAATGTAAGACAATCTGATTAAATAATTTCAGTGGATACAGTTATTATTATTATGCAAACTAAGAAATTCTAGATTTTGTCTTGAAATAATTGAAATAAAAACTATACTGTTCACCTCTTATAAAATTCCTGTAATTAAGCAAAATTATTTCTCTCTTTCTATAACCTGAAAGTTCTCAACTAGACCAAGGAAAATGTTTTAAGCCTTAAGTTTTATTGAACAGACACAGTTTCACTGTGTCCTTAAATTCATTTTGAAGAAAAAGGAATTTAAATTTTTTGTGTGTCTCTCTTCTGCTGACACCCTTAACTCCTATTGCTATGCAATGTGACCCTTGCTCTGTCAACCTGTTCCAAGAACTGGGAAATGCTGAGCCAGTTCTTGCTTGAAGAAAGAACATATGTTCACTTAGTCTCTCTTCCTCCCTGTTTTTCCTGAGTAAGAGACATGATGGGAAGATTAGCTTCTATCTCCTCATTATAACCCCTCCATTACTTTCCAGATGGGTTAAAACATTGGTGCTAGAATTGGGATTTGCTCCCAAGAGAGATAACCCAGTTTCCCTTGTAGAAGGCCATGTAAATACAGCCATCACACTGTGTGGCCTAGGGAAGAAAGTTTCAAGATGGCAAAGAGAATAAAAATAGCAAATACAGTCCGTGAGTAAGTGCTTGTGAGTATTGAAGTCTTGTTGCATCATTTTGCACTACAACTTGGGTGTATTCATGAATCAGAAGCCTGAAAGGTTCGTGAAGATTTACTAGTTTTATGCATGGAGAAAGTACATCATAAGCTGCTGAAATGACCCAAGAAAAGTGGCTTTTTCACTGTTAAGGGATGGGCATGTATCACCTTAGGGTATAAACTGAAAGTATGCCAAGAAAAAAAATAAAATTTAATGTTTGGGGTTTTGTTCCTGCTGCCATCATACTCTCCCACTATAGTTATTCCTATGATGCCAATAGTTTAAAAATAATAGGTATTTTAGGAGATAAAAAATGTCCTGGGGTACCTGTGCAAGTAAGTTTTATGTGCTTTCCATTGTGACAAGTTCTTGAATTTTAGAAATAAACAATAATTCAACCGTGGTTCTGCTATGAATAAACATAGGCAGCTTATCTCCCTGCAAATAACCTTTCTTCTGTTAAAGAAACCCATGGGCTAATTGGGTCAAAGTTCACTAATAAAAGTAAAGTTTATAGGTAGATTACTTTTTAAGAAGCTATAACTGCAGTATAAAAACAAAATGAATATGCCTCTTGAATATCATTTATTACACAGAATTACACTTTAAGAATTAAAATGTAAAAGATATTTCGTCTTCATAAAGTCCTCCCTTATCTAGTTTTCTTATTATTAGCTTTGCTGTTTATCACAGTGTTAGTTATTCAGAAAATAGATGCAAAAAAACCAATTTAGTACTGCTAATATAAACCAGAAATATTTAAGAGCCACTTTCATTAATCAATAGTTTCTAAATTTTACGATAGGATTTATGACAAACTTTTTTTTAGGAATTTAATTTTTGTCTAAATTAAATATTTGATTTTAGACACAATATTTGCAGACAAAATATGCAATGCTTTATTTCCCAGGGACTATGGGATCAGAAGGAGCATATAAGAACAGACATAGATTTATCATAAAAGAAAAATAAAAGATTAGATGATGGATTTTCTGAGATACTAATACTAAGAAGAAGCAGTCATTCTCAGTACTTTATGGTTGTTTTTCTTATTATAACAGATGAAGTTTTAACTATAACAAGAATGAAAGAAATTTATACTCTCCAGGTAAAATATGAATGGTTCCATGTTCTCTGAGATTAGGGCATATTAGTAAAGAGAAATAAAAAACCAACTTACATACGTAAAACCTCTTTACATAAGTCAAAAGCAAAATAAATGATTTCCCCTACTGATTGAAACAAATGACATTGTCATCCTTGAAAGGAGTAAACATGGTAGGTGAGCAGAACAGTTGATTAGCAACTAGAGGGTGAGAGTAGAAAGCAGGAGTAGGTGAGGAGTTACGAGATAGACATGGAAACAAAGGAAAGGAAGGGTTAATAAAAAAAGAGTGATGAAAAATGTAGGAGATTATATTACTTCATAACAACTTTTTAAAAATATGGGAAAGGAACAACAAAAGACAAAGTCTTAGAAGAGAGATTGCATTTGATTGGATAATGCTGTGCCTGAAGTCAAATTCAACAAATATCCCAGTACCAAATGTAGTATAGCCCAGAGGCCTTAAAATTATTTAAGCTCTATCTATTTTTCTTGGTATCCCACCAGAAGTAAATGATAAAACCCTTCCATAGAAGCCATTCCCAGTTTGGTTGCAAGATACAAGGGGCTTCCTCCTTGATCAATAGTTTTTATAGTGCTGGATATTGCTAGGCCTCCTGATGGGGAAGAAAAAGAAAAAGCCTGCAAGCTGTAGACATATGAGTTACAAGGCCTAGCCGCCAGCCAAGATGTTCCCAGTGTAGACGTGGTGGCTTGACTGTAATGGGAGCAATCAACCACCCTACAAGACAAAATTCACGTCGTGTACTTTAAAATCAGTGAGAAACTCATGGCTGTGTAGAATTTTAGGAGCCCTATGAGAAACTCACTGATTATGGGTAAATTGACATGACATCAAACTGTTTTCTAATTATCTATGTTTATACCTAGGAACAAATGCTACTTTTAGCCTCAATCGGATAAGCTTCTTTAAAAAAAAAAACATACAAATATTCACAGTTTTTTAAAGCACAGAGGAAAGAATTTACAATGAGAGCAGACAAAATGAAAAGCTGAATGCTAGTTATATCTACATATTGCTTCTATTGTCATTGGGGAATTTATTTGAGATTATACTATGTGACAATTTCCTTCCCTTTCCTCAGTCCAAGCACTCCCATATATTCCTCCCTCTTCTCTTTCACATTCATGGCCTCTTCTTTCATTAATCATTATTGCATTCTTTTATGTATAATAAATGCATAAACTTATTTTTCAAACAAAAGACAGAGACTCAAGACCACTCCAGGTACTGAGAACAAAGGATTATTTAGTGTGCGTCCTAAACAGGACATATACTCAATCCATTCTAAGGCTGTGGGGCTATCCCAGAAAAGGGGAATGAAATAATGTTAGCTGTTTAATTTTAACTTGTCAATCTGACACAACCCAGAATCACATTAGAAGATAGTATTTTTTGTTTGTTTGTTTTTGAGAAATGGTTTTTCTATATATCTTTTATGCCTATCCTGGAACTAGCTCTTGTAGACCGGCCTGGCCTCAAACTCGCAGAGATCCACCTGCTTCTGTTTCCTGTCTGCTAGGATTAAAGGCATGCACCACCAGCACCTGGGGCGTTAGTCTTAATGGAGGAATTACCTAGATCAGGTTGCCTTGTGGCACTGTCTTGGGCAACTGTCTTGATTGCTATTAAGATGGGAAAACTCAACTTGAATGGGATCAGCACAGTTTAACAGCTGGGTCCTATACTGTAAAATAGTGAAGAAACCTGAGGAGTGAACAAGCAGATAGCATGTGCGCATTCATTGTTTTGAGTTCTTGACCACGGGTGTGCTGTGACTAGCTACTTTGAGATCCTGTGACTGTGTCTTCCCTGTTGTTGTGGATTGTAATCAGGAATTCTTACCTAATACACAATCTGATTTGCTCCTGATCAGTGTATTTGATGTAAGAAGTAGAAATGAAACTGTAATTGAAGTGAGAGCAGGAACAAAGAGAGGAAGTCAGTGAAATGCTGTTTTCTGGGCATGATGCAGTCAGTTCATTTGTGAACTCAGAGTAGCAGAGTTTGCCTGCACTCGATCCATGGGGTCCCACTACTCCATCTTAGGGCTTCCATTGGTGTGATAAGTCACCATGACCAAAACAACATGGGGGCGGATGTTATTTCAGCTTACACATTCAGGTGACAGTTCATCACTGATAGAACTCAGAGCAAGAACTCAAGGCAGGTACCTGGAGTCTTAACTAAGCAGAGGCCATAGAGGTGTACTACTTGCTCAGCTCAGGACCACCTCCCCAGAGTAGTCACCATCTACAGTGAACTGGCGGAATTGATTGGGCCCTTCTACATCAATCATTAATCACAAAATTACTTGACACACTTTCCTTTAGGCCAGTCTTACAAAAGTATGTTTTCCAATTGAGAGTTCCTCTTCACAAATATATACTAGCTTATATCAAGATGACATCAACTAAGCAACATAGTCTTCCTGCTCTACTGATGGATTGTGGGAGAGGGAGATTTATATTTATATGTGTATCCGCTGTTGGGCCCATCATATGCAACTGGAAAGTTGTATATCCTTGTCAAATTGATGGTCTTGCTTAGACCCAGTAGATTATAAAAGAAAAGAGTCATGTATAAAAGTGTGGAACTTCTAGGGAGGAGCAGATAAGTAAGCAGATAGGTAATAGAAAAGGAAGATATGAAGGTATGTGGGTGAAATAATCCTAATGTATTTTGTGCATCTACAAAATTGCCAAGGAACAAATTTAATTAGTCCTTTTTAAGGAGAAATGTTTCCATGTCTTAATGAAGGTTCTTAAGCTGTAGGTATAGTCAGTCTCTGACGTCTGATCCCACTTCCCACATACTGCAGAGGGGAGCAGTTGTCACTGGAACCTGCCACTAGAAGCCACAAATAGATTGTCCTTTCACTCTCTGCGGAGAAATGACTGCAGCTGTGACTGTCGAGTTTTTAAATACTCAAGGTCATTTCCCTCTCAGTTCTCAAATGGCATATTATCCTATAATTACAGATTCGAGGATTAAAGAGCAAAGTCAGCTTCAAGCCATCATCCAAGATGAATGTCTCCCAGAAAAACAAAACATGTGTTATCACGGTGTAGTAACTTCTGATCACAGCAGACACTGGCTTTGAACGGTTCTGAGCATGATTGTAATTTGACTCTTGTATTTTAACTTGCTTCTCTACTGTCATTAGCGCAAAGAAAAGGTAGAATTCATAATAAGACATTCAGGGGTATGGGATGAACAGTGCAGAAATTCAATCACAACTTCACAGTACGAATATTTAAGTTAAAATGGACGCTGGAAATTATCAGGGGCATAGAAAAAATACAGAAGTTAAGATTACAGCTTTGCATTAGCTGAAGTTGTAAACGCTGATTGCATGGGAAATCCAAGGCAATAAAGGGGCTGTTGCATTTCTTTCTTATAGGCAGATTAATCAACAAGTTAGCACACAGCAAGGTATCAGTTCAATCCTAAAATAATCTCAAGGTATATCATTGCCTCACTTCAGTTATGAGGTTCAGCAAAAGTTCCAGTGTCTTAGAATAATTTTTATAAACTTTTATTGCCACACTTTATTATTTGATTTTCCTCAATCTGCTGACCTCTAAATACTTTTCATCATCTCAACATCTCTTGCCAGGTTTTTCATTATACATTGTAATTCTTTCTGGTCATTTAAGTTTCCCTACTACAACAAATCCTCATTTAAAAGTTTTGGACAAATGGATAAGATTTGTGCTTGAAACATATGTGCACATTCCTTCATGGGCAGAGTGTTGCATAGACATGACTCCTATGCTCAGGAACACCAAAGATGCTTACACATTTTGCAGCCCAAAAGGGACAAATGGCTAAGTGTTGTACCTATTAGCATGGTAAAGCACACGCTGGTCTCCAGACTCACTAGGTACTTGTAACTCTTCTCCGATATTCTCCCCACTGCCCCCGCCCATTCTAAACTTTTTCAACTCATAGGTCTCCCTTTCCCCAGCTTCTCTTTCCTATAAAACCCTGCCAATTGGGCCATATTCTCTCCTCATCTTTTCTCTAAGTCCCCACTCTTGCTCCCCTCTCTCTTGCCTCACTCCTGGTCCTCTTCTCCTGCTCTTCCCTGCTCCCTCTCTACTCATGGCCCACTTCACTCTACTGGCCATGTTTGGTCTACTGCTTTCTCTCTCTGCTCTGGACACCCCCAGATACCCCTGACTGTACTCTCCATCACATCTACAACAAAAACCTTCCCCTCAGTCATACCTTGGAGTGATCATACCCTCACTTTATACACCACTTTAGGCACACATCAGAGTTCTTTTTTTGCTCACCTGATCCAGTAATATAGAAGTAATTCTAGGTTCAGAGATTTTTTTAAATTTTCCTTCTAATTATCTTAGATGTGAAATTGTACAAAACTATTCTGCCCTACACTTCTTTGGATAGATGTGAGGTATGTCTTCATTCTCTTCTTAACTAAAATGAGTTTGTTTCTCTCTGAGAATGTGTCTCCAGGTTTAAGATGTACAAATGTCACGTGGTCTACCTATGGCCACACATAGTATGGGATCAGCTTTGTGGGAGGCTGACTCACGAGAATTCCAGAATGGAAGTTCAAAACCATCCTGAGACTCAAAGATTCTATTTCAACACAATTAAATTTAAGCAAAAGCATAATTTAATGAATAAATGTTGTATTGAAGTGACTAAGGTCATCAAATTGCACTGACTCCGTTTGTGTTTATTTAGATTACTCTCAGCCTCCTACCCTTCCAACAGTTATGTCCACCTTTATAACACATTTGAGACTTCCATGGCCTTGACGAGGGTCCAGATGTAGTAAACAGAATAATCAATGTAAACCAAAATATCCAATGAAGGTATAAGTAAAAAATAATTGTCTTTATGTCTGATATAATCTTTATGTTCTGTCATAAATGAACATCTCATGGTTACTCTAACCCTCATCGTAATTTTGACGTGAGTTACGGCCTTTATGAATTTTGCCTTTAAGAACACTCAACCCCTGATTTCAGCATAAAAGCTTGTGAGGCATAATCCTGCTCTTGACCACTGGCAGATGAAGGACTTACGTGTTTTTAATTGACTTAATTAGTGTGGTTGTCTGTATCTTTCTCATAGGGATTACTACAAAATATGATTAAGAAAGACTCTAGACTTCAGCAACAAGAAGTTCACTGAAATGATTATTTCCTAGTAATAGAGAAACATCACACAGGAGGGAACAAGGCCTGGTCATGGCCCAGTGAAAAGAAAGAATACAGAGGTCTCTGTTGCCTTGACAACTACAGTTCTCTACCTGCTCTCATGTCCATTGCCACAGGGAAACAGCTGAGATAGTAGCATGCTGGGCAGCTAAGTTGCAACTTCACACTATGAGAAGCTTGGTGCATTCTTTCTCTGATTTTTGAAATAATGAAGTAGAACTTGTTTATACTGGCAATGCACAGATTATCATTATCCAGGCTGTCAAATAGTTACTGCCTAAATAATATACAACAAAAAAAAATCCTCAGAAGTCATTTGGGGAAATATATGAAAAAAGTGATGGAAAGTAATGGATAATTTTGACACCAGATATTCTGCACTCTCGTCTTTTTTTCCTATTTTTGAGATTATAATAAATACAATACTTTTCCCATACCATCTCTCCCTCAAAACCCCCACATAAAATATTTTGTCTATAATTTGGAAGCACATCCTAAAATACTTTTTCGAGGAAATGATTAATTTTTCTTTAATAACTATAAACATTCTTTGCTATTAAATAAAAATCATAGAAACAACTAACCTGACTCATAGGAACTCACAGAGTGTGAACCAACAACCAGGAAGCCCACATGGGACTAAATTAATCCCTTTACACATATGTGACAGGTGTATAGCCTGATCTGCTTGCGAGATTCCTAACACTGGGAGCAGGGATTATTCCAAATGTTTTGACTGGCTCTTGGGAACCTATTCCTCATTCTGGATTGTCTTGCTCAGACTAAATACAAGGGGAGGTGCTTAGTCTTACAGCAACTTCATATGCCATGCTTTGTTGATACCCATGGGAGGCCTGCCCCTTTCTGAACATTATCAGGGGAAGAATGGATTGAGTTGAAGAGAGGAGAGGAGGGGGAATGGAATGGTAAGGTAGGAGAGGAGGAAGAGGAAATTGTAATCAGGGTATAAAATTGATTAATTCATTAAATTTAGAAAGGAAAAAATGTTAATCTTACTGTTGCATAGCTGTCATAATATTAGAGGTCTAATTTCTCATGGGGATGTTTTTGAAATTTTGGATAGGTAATTGTAAAGCTTTGTGTAACTAAGGGAACCATCAGAGTCAGAATAACCAATGAAATTCACGAAGTTAACAACTGTGAGAACATATGTATAGTATTATTTGATGTCATTAAAACCAACATGTTTAAATTGGAATCGAACATGTTATGCATTAAATTAAAAACACAAACTTAGAAAATACTGTTGTTTGCTTTTATTTCCACTAATTTAAACAATTATATTTTCCCATCAAAGATACTGGGATGGTTTTAAATAAACAGCAGATGTAATCCCCTCCAGTAACAGTTCTTTGTTCATTATTATGCTTCAAGTAAGAGATGTAAGTGAATTGAGTTCTTAATACTAAGAATTCCATTGTTTGAATTTGAAGCCTACATTTTATCTTTTACCTGTCATATCACTATTGATTGTTGTCATAAAGAATAAGGCAAATAATAATATCCTTCTTCAGTTATCAACTTGATAAAAGAATTTTTGTAAGACAGAAGCATTTTAATAAAAATGTATAGAAATGGATGACAGATACTAGATCAATCCATTGTTATAAAAATCTGAAACAAGGATAAAAATGAATGACTTTTGCATTTTCTTTTGTTAAAAAAATATGTACAAAGACACTGGTAAATCTATTGTAATGGTTAGCCTGAATATTCTCTATGCCAAATTTCCCAGAATTAATACAAGTAAATTTTTATCAATAATTATGGATTGTCCCATTTTAATTTCACCGCTATAGGTATGAGATTAATACTTAGATCATTTCTCAGATAAAAATTACTCAACTAGAAATTAATAATTTTAAATTGTTCATCATTGTTATGATTTTTATATAGCACACTATAGAAATACTAATGTTTTTATATAATCTTGTTCTTCAGGTGATGGCTCTAAATGAAGAGGTTCTAGAAATGATAAGGTAATTTAGACTTAGTCGTAAAAGGTAGATTACTGGAATAATGTCTTTGGAGGTTGAATTTATTCAAACCGCTCATTCTTTCTTCTTTCTCTCCCCATTTGTCTACAGTGAGCTGAGTAACATCTGTCACATGCTCTCTTTTCAGTGAACTTCTGCCTCACCATAGACCTCAAATCAACAGAGAAAAATGTGGGGGACTAACACCTCTAAAACAGTGATCTAATATCAATCCTCCCATTTCAAGTTGATTTATATCAGATATGTATCAAAGATACAATGACTAACAACCAATGCAATGTTACTAGGAAACATGGCTTTTACAAAGAAAAATGATATTTAGGAACAACTATATCTGGGGTAAGATAGATTTATCCATGGTCAAGAGCATGCACAGTTCCGTTACTAACACCCATAATGAGTGGCTCATACCATCAACAAGTATATATTGAGGCATCTGTCTTTGTTTTTAATGTTGTAATTAATAAAGTATGCATGTCTAAATTGGAAATGCGTAGAAGAAATTAGTGCAGTTTTAAATAACCATTGTATTATTGTTATTAAGGATTATTGTCATCAACTTCATTGTCTGTGTTTAATTATTTCTGTAGTTATTTGTGTTTCTCCACTATCTTCTGAATAGAAGGGGAAAGGGAAAAAAGGAAAGGGAGAAAGACCAGAAGGTAAGTATAAAATAGAAGAAAGTGGAGGAAGAGAGGGACAAGAAGAGGGACAGAAATGCACAGAGAAGTAGGTACGCACTGAAAATGTTTGCTGGATTGATATCTGCAGGGTCTTAAAAATTTCTATATTTGTCACCTCCACCTCCTTTTATCTTACTCTCTTCTTAATGCCATTAAATCTATGTTCTAATCCTTGGATTACAGAAAAGCTACTTACAGTGGAGCAGACAGTTTTCTGAATTAGGTGGTATTTTGTATTTTCCTTTACACATTGCTATTTTTTCTCATATGGCTATCACTCTCTTTCCTTTTTTGTTATTCTGGTATCATCTCTCTTTTTGATGCACTGAACATCCTCCATACCAACTAAATCCTTTCCACTCTCTGTTTCTCTTAGAAAACAGCAGTTAGGCTTGTGGATTTCCATATATTTGCACACTGATGAGACATTTCTCTATCAAGTTCTAATTTCTTCTCTAAGCTATAAACTTGGCATGTCATACTGAATGCTTTAGAGGAAGCTCAGTCTTAAAATATCTGAAATCAAGCTATCAAGCCGGCCACTCTTCTAATTTTCAACATCTCTATCAGTGTCTCTACACCCATTAGCTTATTTAAAAACACATCTAGGATTAATTTCTAACATTGCTCCTACCTCTAGTCTGTCAAGTTCTCAGCTACGGCTCTGCTTACCTGCCTCCCCCCTCACCTCCCACCACGATGATCTTAGACTAATTCTCTAAAACTGTAAGCAAACTCCCAATTGAATGTTTGCTTTTGTAAATTCCCTTGGTCATGGTGTCTCTGCAAAGCAGTAGAACAGTGACTAAGATAATTATTACTAGAACAAAAATTTATATTTGTTATACTTCAAGGGGTTTTACGTGCACTGATTTATTATTAGACATAAAGGAACACATAAAACTGGAATTCAAAACACATATCACAAAATCCAGTGAATCGTCATTAAAGCAATTAGGCACCAAAGGGAAATAAAAGGTATGTCAAGAATGATATAAAAAATGTTTAGTGCTGGAGAGATGATTTAGAGCACTAGTTGCTTTTCCAGGTGACCTAAGTTTAACTTTCAACGTGCACATGGAGGTTCATAGTTGTCTATTACAGCAGTTCCAGGGGATTTGATGCCCTTTTCTGGCCACTATGGGAACTGGGAAGGCACATGGACTACAGTCATACATATAGGCAGAACACCAAAAATTTTTAAAAACTGCCTCTGTTGACAATGAATATTCTATAATATTGGGATAATGAGCAAGTTCACTAAAGAGGCAGAATCTAAACAAACATTTCTTTTCACTATCAATCTTCAAGAAAACTAGCAACTTTTAGCTTCCTCAAATTAAAACAAAAATCTTTAGAAATAAATATATGTAGTGGATGAAATCTGCATATCCTGGCAAATAAGAAACAATTTTTTTAAACACCACAAATGTGAAAAGATATACAGGTATTTCTCCCTCACAGATATTATTACAATGTCAATCTTACTGTCGGGTGCATTACACGTTGCTAGAATCGACTCCCTGGGATAGAGTAATTAAAAGAAAAGGCTTGTCAGGACTTACAGACGTAGGAGTCCATGATGCCACCATCAGACAAAGACCTTTCATATCACAGAAAGAGCATCAGGGAATACTTGCACATGCCATAACACAGAAACCACAGGGAGTGTTTAGTAATTTGCCTGCCCTTGTAACTAATCCAATACCACATGAAAGGCATTTATCTCTCTTAACGATTTAATACCCTAAGATTCACCTCCCAAGATAGCTACATTGGCAATCAAATTTCACATTGAATTTTTGTTTCCAAGAGATTTAAACCTTAACTCTTCCCAAGGGATTGATATGTTCAGTGTCATTTTCTTTCAGAGGTCTCCTGACATTATTCACTGAGATAAAGGTAGGACGAATCACTAGAACTCTGGTGGAATCATAAAAGTAAGCAAAAAAACAAAACAAATGTGACTTATACAAAGCACACTTATACCCCAAAAAGAAAAAAGAAAATAATAAAAAGAGTAAGAATGAGCCCATTCCTGAACCTGAAGTATTTATTGCTTATTAATTCTGTGTAAGTTCTAAAAATACACTGGTACACTGGAGAGTAAAGATAGTTGTTTTGATAACTGATTTTGCAAAACTGTATATGAACACACATACAGAAAAATGTAATCCGTATCTCACTTCTCACAAAAATTAACTCAGCATGGACTAATAAGTCAAATGGAAGATAAACAGTAAAATTCCTTGTAGAAAACTAGGTGAACGGATATGATTCTCCTTTGTGTTTAACCCATAACACAGATTTCCAGCATTTTGGAGATACTTGCAGGTGGTAGGGCAGTTGTCAGTTAAGAAGTATAAAAATGTTTTATTTAATGAGAAATGAGGGTTTGGGGTTATATTGTGTAGGATTTAATCTACATTTAACAATATTATTTTTTTAGGAATTGCTATGGGTATCAATTACACATGTTTTAACATAAAGTAAGTAACGTTGTCATCAGATTAACTAATTTGGCTTTATCTTTCAACATTATATACATAAGATCATATGCTACTCCATATATGAATACTAAGATTAATTTTTTAAGTGACGGTTGTAAGGGCACATGAAATACTCACTTTGATGTAATTTCCGAATGTGCTGAGCATCTGGGCATGCGGGTCCAGTTTCAAAAACTGGATTACTTTTTAAAACATTTCCTTGGGGGCAATTTATTGCAAAGTTTCAATAACTTAAGCATTATATAGCAGGAGACAAGTGGCAGAGCAGTAAAAATGTATGTTTAGAGGAAAACCTTTAGCAGGGGTAGTGGAAACTGTGTGCATTGTGTAAAATGGCCTCAATTTATAGATGCAGTCAGGCGTTATTAACCTTAGGTTTGACCTCTGGGTCCCATTCTCTGAAATCTTATTTTAAAGTTTATATTTACTTGCATACACACTTTATGCCTGACTAAAAACATCGTCAGCTTTCATTACCTCTTCTACTGAGGTTTATGACCTAGATATAGGTCAACAATCACCATCGACACTGAACTCCTTTGTACTTTGAGTTTTAATTAAATTGACTTTATGAAGAATTTGTGAAGTCTGGTTTTATCTAGTCAGAAACAGTATTTGAATTCTAAGTGACATTACTTTTTTTTCCCAAAATTTTCACAAACCTTCTCCTCCCCTTCCACACTCCCTTCTTCCCCCACCCCCATACTCCCAATTTCATCAGGCGATCTTGTCTGTTTCCACTTTTTAGGTGGATCTATATATGTTTTCTTTAGGGTTCACCTTATTACTTAGCTTCTCTAGGATCATAAACTATAAACTATACTCTTTGTTTAGAGTACCCACTTATGAGTGAGTACATATGATATTCATATTTTGGGTTTGGGTTATCATCATAGCATAACATATGTCAAGGATATGTAAAAAAAGTCTAGATGGCTAAATTATAATAAGCAATTATTAGAAACTAAGATGTTAGAGATCACATCAGAAAAAATTATATATAAAAATATTAGTAGCTCCAATATATTGGAAATGCTAGGACAGATTTGGAAAAACTGGTCAGAGATGAGCCTTGACATAAATAAGGTGCTAGTGTGGCAAAGACATGGATCAGCAAAGAGCAGGGTGTCAGGATCGACTCCTTGTGACTTAATAACAAACCCATGACAGAAGCCAAATAACGGAAGCTAAAATAAGGGTGAATATCAAAAGTCTTTAGAACTTGTCAGGTCTTGACTTTTTCTCATGGACTGTGGGTGAGAGAAGTCTTAAAAATGACCCCAAATTCCTCACATTTGAAACATTATGGAAGATCAGGTCTGTAAGACCAAAAATAAAAAGAAGAAAATTGTTAGAACATAATTAATTGAAGTTTTAAGATGTTTACTCTCATCATACAGAATTTACAGAGCAAAAAAAAAAAGAACCTACAGTGAAATAAAAAGTTAAAGTTGTCACTTTGAATTGTTCTAATTTGTTTCTGCAAGGAGTATGAACACCTACAGTACTCAAGCCTTTTTAAAGGGCTGAGAATATAATAATAATAGGCAAAGTATTATACTTTAAAGGAAGCTAGCTCTTATTACATAAGTATGATTTTATTTTTTTAATGTAATTTGAAGCTACATGAGATAATTTAATGGGGTAAAGTTCCAAAAGAATGAATTGAATGCCTACAACCCATCTTGGCTGAATTAAGGAGGCCTGTCTGAGAAAGTTGATTTTTTTTTTATTGTATTAATAAGGATTCAGGTGTAAAGTGCTTAGTTTTGGCAACAGTTCAGAGAGGATGTTGAAGGCCCACAGGGCATTTCATTGTAAATGAAATAAAGTGTAAGGTTGATTTTTGTATTGTATTAATAAGGATTCAGGTGTAAAGTGTTTAAGAGGCTACGTTGGCAACAGTTCAGGGAGGATGTTGAAGGCCTACAGGGCATTTCATCGTCTAAGTATGAAGCAAACTCATGATGGAAATGAGGTACACTCCAAATAGATGCAGGAGTCTTTGGGAAAATTCACATTATTATGTCCTATTTGTTAAGGCTGGGTAACTGAAATTGGTTTGATAGGGTCATAACATAAAAGTGAAAAAGTTTATATAATATCTCTTGCTCATACTTCATGGATGCGGCATACTGAACAAACAAATCTGGAAACTTGATGTAGGTGGGTCTTCTGTCACTGTGTTACTTTCATTAGTCAAATAAAGAGACTTCCTTGGCCTTTGATAGGACAGCAGCTTAGACAGGTGCAGTAGAGAACAAAATGCTGGGAGAAAGAAGCAGAGTCAGGCAGATGCCATGATTCCCCTTCCCTAGACGGACGTTGGCTAGACTCATGCCGGTAAGCAACAACCTCATGGTGGCATACAGATTACAGATTATTAGATATGGGTTAGTCAAGATGTAAGAGTTAGCCAATAAGAGGGTAGAATTAATGGGCCAAGCTGTGTTTAAATGGATACAGTTTCTGTGTAATTATTTTGGGTGTAAACTAGCCGGAGAGCCGGGTTCCCGGCGGGAATGCAGCCCTCAGTTCTCTTTTGCAACACGGGTGGTGGGAAGTGGGCCGCAGTTCCTTATCACTACAGATACTCAGGCAGAAAGCGGCATGTCAGGGAATGGAAATTAATTCGGGACACATGACACATGAAAAAAACTAGATGAAAGAGAAGATGGGGTACAAAACAAGGCACAACCCAGATATCTCCAAGACACACCATGGATATGTTATTCATTCATGCAGAAGAAACCAGCACAGAACAGTAGGGTGTCCTAGAGATGAGGAGCTAGGAGTAGCTTCTAGGCTTGTCTTTTAGGAATGTGAAATGAATTACATGGCTAGGAGGCGACTTAATAATAGAGCAATTTTAGGCATTACATATGTATGCATGCAAAAAGTAATTGTTAAAAGTTTTAAATAATACAATGTGACTTGAGTCAGCTCATAAAAAGTTATGTTGCTATAACTGGGAATGACAGTACTGACAGCTGGACAACAAGACTCTCGACTTTAGGAAAATGCGAGTGTCCTGATGTTGAATGTTAATAAGTTATTAACCACCCAGATGTTTAACATAAAAACGGAGTCCAAAATGAACAAGCAGAATTTTTTAAAGGATCATTTTTCCCCTACATAATTCTCTGCCGGGGCTGCTCCAGGCAAAAAATGACTATCTGGTTAGGAGTACTCATATTGAATTTCATCCTTTCATATCTTACTCTTTCTCCTGCCTAAGGTTACATTAAAATAAACAGTAAATTCTAGCATATATTTGGCAAGGGTCTAATAACAGCTCTTGTCCTTAAGTAGACTGAAAAAATGTCTAAAAACAGAAAAAGAAAGAAGAAAGGAAAGAAAGAAATAGACATAGACCAGTGAAGTGTATCTCTAGGAGTAGAAATGTGAACTATATATAGATTAATTTTTCCACATTCCATTTCATAGACACAAAGAAACGAATTTGTTGAAGTTACTCAAGTTATACTCTGAAATTCCATATTTTATTGAAAGTTCTTATTTTAACATTTGGTGCTCTAGTCAGCTGGGGGGGATAATAGCTAATATTATACAATATAATTTTAAACACCTAGTGAATGTGATATTTAATGTTCCCACAGAAATAAGTGGCAAATGTTAGAGGTATTGTAAAAATCCAAGTATCAGGAGCTGATCAATGAACACTACACAAATACACCAAATCCTCTCAGCAAGTATAACTGTTAGCACACTGTGCTTACCCTCCATGCATAAATTATTGTCTGCCAAATAAAACTCTTGGTTTTGCTGGCCCTTCCCAGACTTATTCAGGATTGTACACCTATTTTAAATTCTCTGGGAATGTGTAGAGATAAAGCAGGGATCATGGCATGTACTATGATTATACACATCTTTAAGGACTAAAGGAACTGACCTCAACCTACCTGAATATGTCAGATATAAGTGGAGTCTAATCATGCATAACCTCCTTAGTATTTTTCAACAGAAAATCACTGTGTTAAAAATAGATGCCAATGGCTAGATTAATTCAAGAGTCAACATTCAAGTTCATTTTAGTCATGAAAGTTGACTATTGGTATTATTTATCAGACAGATAGCAAAATCCAAAACATCCTCAACTATTTCTTGTTGCTTTTTTCCCCTAACAAGTTTTTATTGAATCTTTGAGGATTTCACATTAGGCACTCCTATCATTGCTTCCCTGTCCACATCCCTCTTGTGACCTACCCTCCAGCAAAAAAAAACCGATTTGTGTCATCTATATACTGGAGTGAGTGGCCTGCCCTTAAGTAAAACTGAGTCATTCCCTTCCTGCACCCCTGCTGGAAACCATCTATGGTGGAGGGCAATGCCTCAGCATCCTATCACAGTTTTCAAGAGTTCTCTTGGATGGCTTCGTGTTTAGGCTGTTACTATTGGTGGGGGGTGGTGAGGTTCTGTGGAGGTAGGGATTATCTCTGAATTCTCCCATTTTCCCTTTTCTAACTGTGCATCTGCAGTCATCGATATCACTGGCAAAGATATCACTCAGATTGCTCTTCACAACCTGAGGAACCATGGGTCACGGGCTGCCACATGGTTTTTGGTGTTAGCACAGACCACATAGAGGGCTCCTGGTTGCCAGTAGGACTACAAACCCAGAAACGGCTCTACAATATGGCTGGGGTCATGGACAACAACATGACTTCAGGTTGCAACATAGACCAAAGATATCTGCCATCTTGGATAGCAACACATATCAACACAGACCAGGCCCCTAGGTTTGACCTTTGCCTGTATCATGATCCAGACATCACTATGGCCCCTCCCATGTGACCCCACATAGCAGCATGGCCTATACACCCCAACAAGACTTCAAGCTGCAGCAAAGACTATGAACATCCATTTGATTCTCAATGGTAACATGGGCTATAGATATCAACTCAGACCCTGGCTGTAGCAATACGTCTGGCCCAGACACAGCCCTCAGTAGCAGCCCAGACCTGGATACTACCATATTAACAGGTGGCAGCACAGGACACTCACATTAGTACGTTCCACAGGGTCAGCATGACCCACAGACATCAATATGGATCCAGGCCACTACACAGGTCATGAGCATCCATATGCTGTTAGGTGATAACACTCTCCACAGACATCAGCCTGGAATGCACCAGAGCAGCGGCATCTTGGGACACAGTAGTCTTTGGAGGAGGTTCAATATAGGAAGTGGACTGTTTCTCATCTCTGGCTTCTGTTATTGCCCAGCTCAACCTTGTTTCAGGGCTGAGTCTGCTTAAGCTCCAGGGTACTGCACCCCATCCTGTCAACCCACTGGGGAAACAACATGGCCCACAGTTTACCTCCGTCCTCTCTCTCGCCCATCATTATGGTCACAGCATTAGTACTTCCTCTTCCCACAGATGACACACCACTCTGCGTCTTTCACTCTCCTCTCTCTACCACCTGTTGGCTACCCAAAGTGGCACCTGAGCAAAGACGGACAGGGAACATCTCTGCCCTCGAGCAGGTGGCATTTCTCAAGCACTAACTTTTGGTATTTCATTATTTTTAAAAAGGGATTAACAATCTGTCTGCCTAACTTGACATCATTACTTCCAAGCCCCGGGGAAGCTACAGCTGAGAGGGAAAGGATGATAGTGAATAAATGCTTTAATACAGCATGAAGCAGAATTTTCATCAATTTCTCAGTATGTACTTTCCCACTAGTCCCCAGCAAAATTTTCATTTTGTCATAAACCTACATGTCTTTTGGTAATCATTTTTAGGTAGAGCCTAGATAAAATGATCTAAAGGAAATGTTCCTAAGTTGTGTTTGCACTTGCAATAAAAAAATACTTTCTTTTCTCTATAATTATTCTAACAATTATTTTTCTAAATGAAAGTTGCATTAACCTCAATTTCATACAGAATTTAACATGAATATTTATGTCTCATTCTGCTTGTTTCGGCCAGCAAATGCTTCAGCTGGTTACTAGAAAGATTGCATCACAGAAAACTGGAGAGGAAATCAAGCCAACAGGCATAATTTCAAGATGGTAGTTTGAAAGACTTATATCTTCTATGCTGGGAATGTGCACAAAGCCCTCAGGTATGCACATCAGCTTTTTTTTTTCTTCGAGGTGCAGCACCTTCAGGATTTTTAAGTTTGAAATTTTCTAAGGGAGTTTTCCGTTTGTTATGGCTAATGTTAAGTTTCTAAAGATGGTGTATCTCTCATAGCCGAAGAGGTGACATTATGTATTTTAAGGACAATGAAGTCAGGCAAGTGTCAGAGGTCATCAAAGAGAGACTGAAGTTTGTTGTTGGAGATGATGAGTTCTGTCAGCTCTGTCTGCTCACACCATTGTTCAATAAAACTGAATGAAAGATTCTGCTTAGCCTCCTCAGGAACGCCCACAGTTATACACCAGACACACTAAAGGACTTTCCCAAGATCCCTTCACACCAGTTGAGCTTGTAACTGCTCTTCAGAAGGTCTCAGGGAACTGAGGGGAAACTCTCTTTCCCCTCCATACTGGCACAATACAAAAGCCTCTCTTAGGGCTTTTGTTCAATGGTTTTAATTACATAGATATCCCTGATTGTGAAAATAGAATTAAATGATAGACCTAACTGTAAATGTAAAAACTCCACAATGAACATATTTTTAAAATAACAACAAAACACTATTGGTATTCATATTTGAAGAATTGTGTTGCCACATACATTAAAAACAATCCTGTCCCCTGAGAGATTAAACCATCTCGAGAAAGAAGACATGGCATTTAATATATGCGCTTGGACATCTTCACTCTTCAAAAAAGAGCTCAGGGGTGATTTTTCTCAATGACTGTTCTCCCTCAGACCCTTGTAATGAAGTACTCCACACTAAATAATACATATTTGCATTATTATTGACGTGCAGTTGTCTGTCTTCCCTGATGGAGAGTGAAAATTATCGTACAGTCTGACACACAGTAGGCATTTCACAAAGGTGTTTCCGAGTGAATGAAATCTAAGAGTAAGCAAGATAAGCAGGGGGAAAGCATGAAGGTCACTGCCATAGAGTAGCTTGGGTAGAAAAACATGGTTGTCAAGAGACACATTTTAAATAGCTGTAATAAAATTTGGTGAACCTCTCAGTCCTACGATGTCAGGATAACATTCCAATCAAATCAATAGTCCTCCTAAATGAACAAGACTTCAAATGAATAGGATGGGAATCCCTGTGAGGTAGGTATCAATCATTCTGTACATATCTGCTAAACTCAATGCCAATTCTGCTACTGAGAAATAACGAACTCCCAAGTACACAATTTTTGGGGGAAAAAAAAACTTTCAGAAGCGGCCCTTAGCATTAGCAGGAAACAAAGATAAAGGAATACTGGGAAAGAAAGAGACAACCAAAGATGCTTTTTAAAAACAGTGATGTGAATAATATTTTATGCTCAAAGGTTTGATTACCTGAATGGGTTTCAGCTATAAAACTATCTAAACCAATTGGATAAGTTATCTAAATGGCACTCTACATAAAGTTGGAGGGGGATGCTGGGTGCAAGTACCATGGTTATGAACGTTTTCTCTTCATGTTTGCTAATAGGTGTGAGCCCATCATTGAGACCATGCTTCACAAAGCGGGTAACAGATGAGCTGGTCTCAGGACTTCTTACCGAAATTGAATTCTGTCTGGAAAGCAGCAACAACAAATCAAACACAGCTTATGTGACATGCCAGAATTTCAAAGTGCACCTAGAGAGAGTTCTTCCCCCAAGCTGTCATCAGTGCTCATTCGTGTAGCTTTCCTATTATCTTCATTAAGAACTGACAGTTTTGACTTCATTACTGCTCTATTGTTATTGCGTTATTAATTCTACAACAGCCTTTATGTGTGCTGATGTTGATTCTTGCAATTTGAGATATAAAATAATGCACAGTTTATGTTGTACATTCACTACCTGATAGGACTACACAAAGAGACGAATAATCGCTGTAAAAATGTATAAATCAGTAATATTGCAAAGGTTTTAATTTTGTTTGCTTTTAGTGTGCAGATGACAGTGTCTCCTATGTCACCCAGAATATGTCATGATCTTACAGGCTCTGCTTCTCAAATGTCAGGATTTCAGTGCATATCATAGCCACTATTGGCCCAGAGGTATTAGAAGGAGGATAGGGAAGGGAAAAACAATGCAATGACATATTTTTACAATTAGATTAAGTATAATTATTCTTATGCTAAAGACAGCATATTGTTAAAAGTCATGGGTAAAAAAAAATCCATGCTCTTTTAAAAATAAGATGTCACTTCATGGTAAAATAAGGTTATGTAACATACATGATTTCTACTAATCCTAAAGTCTTTAACTCAATTTTTTTGAATTTTGCAAAATTTAAAATAAGCCCAGATGTTTTTATTTTGTTCATTATTTTAGAATTCCATGCATATACACAATGTATATATTCATCATTTCTCAACACCATTTTCCTTCCAATTTCTTTCTGACTCCCACCTCCATTCCTCCACCCCTACTTCACTTCCTATTTTTATCACCCACTAAGTTATCAGTGCTGTCTGAGTGTGCATGGATGCAGAGTCTCCTACAGCAGCAACTTAACAACAGCAATGACCCTGGAGAAAACTGACTTTTCTTACCAAATCTTTCAACTGTCAAAACTCATTGGGGAAAAAAGAGTTTCATGAGCCTCTCCAAAGTCTATGCCGGAACTGTGACTGGTTTTATCTTGCACAGGCGCTGTGCCTGCACATGAAGTTCATGGCTGCAGTGACTTCTATGTCCAGAAGGCACTGCTTTATAGCAGTCTTACTCAGCTATTTCTTACCACCTTCCATGTTCCCCACAAGGCTCTCCGAACCATGCCAGTAAGGAGTCTGATATTGACCCCTTTATGACTGAATATTATATTGCTACTCATTCTTTCCACTCTGCCTGCCATAAAGGGGATCATAAATGAATTTTAAGAGTTGCACGAATCTGTGGGTATACAAATGGGTATATATAAGGCAGGTTGATATTATGTGCATTTAGCAAAATAATAATAGGCTTTCCTCTAACAACTGTAACATCATTAGCCACAGGTTGTTGGATGGGCATGAGTTGCATCCTATACAATGAGTCTTAAATGCAATCAAAAAATGATTGGTTATTACCAGAATATTCATGGCAACATTGAATCAATGGGTACTTCTTGACAGGTCCATGATTGTTCTAACTTGAAGTGTTCACACTGTGAATGCTAACTTCTAGGGAAGATACTTATAAGTATATACCAACTGGTTTTCTGCATGTCCTGTGACTAAATTTCCAGTCTTTATTATTAACGATTTACTATGATTGATAGCTGAGAGCAATGATAATTAACAGCTTTTAAGGTGTCTAATGGGCTCTCTGATCAGCACCTGAAAAGGTTATTTCTTATAACTGGCAATCTGGCAATAGGGTTTATAGTTGATAACCTATGTCATAAGAAAGAAGCCCTAGTTCCCCATAAAGAGTATCTCCATTTAAAGAAACTCTTTACACACACACACACACACACACACACACACACACACACACACGCACACGTGCGCGCACACACAAGAGCTTGTGTGTCTATTTATTGAGGAAGCTTCTAAAAGAGTAAGTTTCCTTCAAATATCCATAGTGTGACTTGGCCCTCCCCACTCCCTGTTTTTTCCTACTCTCTCAAGCCACTATCCACTTAAACTTTTACTCTGTTATTTCTATTTTAAACATCATATGAAAGCTTCTAAATTTCCAGGTACAACAACCACAAACCATGTCTGATGTGGGGTTTCCCTCTGTATGCTGTGAATACCATTGGTTAATAAGCTGTCTTGGCCTGTGGTAGGGCAAAAGAGTAGAGTTAGGCAGGGAAAACTAAACTGAATGCTGGGAGGAAGAAGGCAGAGTCAGGGAGAAACCATGGAGCCGCCACTAAAGAAAGATATGATGGTACTTTTCAGGTATGCCACAAGCCTTGTTGTAAAATATAAAATAATGCTCCCAACCGCTGTCCGGCAATCTTGTCCACTTCCAATATCCAGGAGGACAACTATATGTTTTTCTTTGGGTTCACCTTCTTATTTAGCTTCTCTAGGATCACGAATTATAGGCTCAATGTCCTTTGTTTATGGCTAGAATCCACTTATGAGTGAGTACATACCATATTCATCTTTTTGGGTCTGGGTTACCTCACTCAGGATAGTGTTTTCTATTTCCATTCATTTGCATGCAAAATTCAAGATGTCATTGTTTTTTACCGCTGGGTAGAACTCTAAAGTATATATGTACCACACCTTCTTTATCCATTCTTCTATTGAGGGGCACCTAGGTTGTTTCCAGGTTCTGACTATTACAAATAGTGCTGCTATGAACATAGTTGAACAAATGCTTTGTAGTACGTTTGAGCATCTCTTGGAAGTCAGGACCGCGAGGGGTGCTTTCTCCCACTGAGATGGTGGGACTGATCTAATGGGAGATCGCCAAGGCCAGTTGTACTGGAACTGCTGGAGCATGTGATCAAACCGGACTCTCTGAATGTGCATGATGGTAGAGGCTGACTGAGAAGCCAAGGACAATGGTGCTGGGTTTTGATTCTACTGCATGGATGGGCTTTGTGGGAGCCTAGTCTGTTTGGATGCTCACCTTCCTGGACCTGGGGGGAGCAGGGAGGACCTTGGACTTCCCATAGGATAGAAAACCCTGACTGCTCCTTGGAGTGGAGAGGGAAGGGGAAGGAGGGAGGGGATGGAAGGCGGAAGAGGGGGGGAGGTGGAAATTTTCAATAAAAAAATATAAAGTAAAAAAAATAAAATTATGGAAATGGATTAAATTAAGATAAAAAAAAGCTAACCAATAAGAAGTTAGAGCTAATAGGCCAAGCAGTGACTTATACAGTTTCTGTGTTTTCACTCTTTTCCTGAATCTATGATTAATTAAGCATTTTACCTCTCTTGTCTTCAGTATGAGTAACATCTGTGGGATTTGATTTTTTTAAACAAATACATGCTGCATATATTTATGATTCAAGCATTAACTCATTTTCCCTTGAAGTATCATTTAAGGCCCTGTAGGTTTTGTGTAATCAAAATTGCAAACAGTGTAGCCTACAGCAGGAAACTGATTGAAATGCCGAAAGTTCTCCCATTTTACATGTTGTTTGACCTGAATCTTCACAGTGTAATTTGTAAAAATCCTTCTTCTCATGATTATCAAAGTCTTTCTAAAACTAGCCTTTTCTAAACTCAAGGTTTTAAATCTTGTTTCCAAAATTCAGAAGAAAGGATAATACAACAGGCCCCCCACAAACACACATACCCATGCACTAAACATGCACACACGCAAACATGCACATACATATCATGCAGCTCTCTAGGAAAGATGAAACGTCTTCTTTAGCAGATATAGCACATACATGTAGTGCCCCTTGGTTTAAACTGATTTACATGCTGATCTAGGAAGAAATTAATGCAGACAAGATAACACTATGGTTTTAGATTCCAGTCTGACTAGGTTCACAGTATCCTAATCATAGATCTACAGATAGAAGACAGATAGTTCCAGATGAGCTGCTGGGTTCAGTTACCTGGCAGGAAAAAGGAGGGAGAGAGAGCTTCACGATCACTTCTTTGTAAATGCTGAGTTGTGCAGAAGTGGACTGTGCATATAGATATCTATCAGGATACGATATGAGCCACTCAGAGTCATTTTCATTTTCACTTCTCTGATGGCTAAGGATGTTGAACGTTTCCTTAAGTGTCTTTTGGTCATTTGAGATTCTTCTGTTATTCATTCTCTGTTTAGATCTACACTCCATTTTTAATTGTATCATTTAGAATTTTGATGTTTAATTTCTTGAATTTTTTATATATTTTGGAGACAAGTCTTCTGTCTGATGTGGGATTGGTGAAGACCCTTTCCAAATCAGTAGGTGACCTTTTATCTTATTGACTCTGTCCTTTGCTTTACAGAATTTCTGTTTCAGGAGGTCCCTTTTATTTATTGTTGTGCTCAGTGTCTGAGCTTCTGGTGTTATATTTAGAAAGTGGTCTCCTATGTACATGCATTGAAAACTTCTTCCCACATGATCTTCTATCAGGTTCAGTGTGTTCGGATTTACATTGAGGTCTATAAACCATTTGGACTTATGTTTTATACATGAGAATAGATGTGGATCTAGTTGCATTCTTCTACATGTTAACATCCAGTTATGCCAGCACCATTTGCTGAAGATGCTTTCTTTTATCAATTGTATAATTTTAGCCATTTTACACAAGTCAGAATGGCTAAGATTAAAACACTTATGATAGCTTATGCTGGACAGGATGCCCAGTATAGGGAGCATGTCTCTGTTGCTGGTGGGAATGTAAACTTGTACAACCACTCTGGAAATCAGTTTGGTGGTTTCTCAAAAAAATTGGGTATCAACCTACCTCAGGACTGAGCAATACCACTCTTGGCCATATACCCAAAGTGTTTTCAATCATACTACAAGTCATTTATTCAGCTATGTTCATAGCAGCATTATTTGTAATAGCCAGAACCTATATACAACCTAGATGCACCTCAACCAAAGAATGGATAAAGGAAATGTGGTATATTTATACAGTGGAATACTACTCAGGAGTAAAAAACAATGGCATCTCGGAATTTGCATTCAAATGGATGGAATTTAAAAATCCATCCTGAATGAGGTAATCGAGAACCAGAATGATGAACATGGTATGCACTCACTCATAAGTGGAATCTAGCTGTAAAGTAACAGATAACCAGCCTATAGTCCTTGACCCTAGAAAAGCTAAGTAACGAGGTGAACCCTAGGAGAAACATATATAGATTCCCCTTGGAAGGGGAAATAGACAAGATCTCCTGAAAAAATTGGGATCGTGGGGATGGAGGAAGAATGGAGAGCAGAAAGGGAGGAAGAGAAGGGGAAGGGGAGAAGGACTTGAGGAAACAGAATAGTCAATATGGGGCAAGGACAGAGATTGAGAGCAAGAAATGATACCTTGATTGAAGGAGCAATTATGGGGTTAGCAAGAAACCTGGCGCAGAGAAATTCCCAGGAATCCACAAGGATGATCCCAATTAAGACCCTAAGCAATAGTGGAGAACTATTGTCCTTGTCCTGGAGTCTAGTAGAAGACTGAGATGAGTGAGAATATGAGCAAAGAGGCCAAGCCCATGATGGGGACACCCACTGAAACAGCTTACCTGAGCTAATGCGAGCCTACTCTGGCCAGACAGGGAAGTAAACCCATAGGACCAAACTAGATCCTCTGAATGTGGGTGATAGTTGTGTGGCTGGGGCAGACTGCAGAGCCTCTGGCAGTGGCACCAGGGATTTTCCCTACTGCTTGCACTGGCTTTTCAGAACCTGTTATCTTTGGATAGATACCTTGCTCAGGCTAGATATAATAAGGAGGACCTTGGTCCTTTCTCAAGGCAATGTGCCTTATCCTCTCCGAAGAGTAGATGGGGAATGGCATGGGGGAAAGTTGGAGAGGTGGGAGGAGAGGAGGGAGTGGGGATTGGACTTGGTATATGAAATGAGAAAGATAGTGTATTTGATTTTTAAAAAATTCAAAAGTGAAAAATAATATGTGCCACTAAAATTCATTCAACCCTATTCCTGAGTCTTTTTTAAAACTTAAAGAAACTTATCTTGAATGTGCACAAAGAAGCTATTAGCTATATCTATTGTAAAAAAAAGAAACTATATCTATTTTAGTCTATTGTAAAACAAAAGTGAAATAAATTTATTAGATCAAAGAGTCAAAAATCTAAAGACTGTCAGAGTCACAGAAAGAAAAATACGGATAATATGAAATGTAAAATGAAATTATTTTATCTGAGCAATTTTGCTTTACCTGTTAAAATATGAGAGAATTGTGGTTTCTTGGGGATTCTGTTTTAAATGGTTGATTTCATTTATTGGTATAGATTATTTATTCATGTTGAAAAGAAAAGGCCCGGAAAAAGAAAATCTTTTGTTTACCCTGTGATGAGTTTTTTTAAAAAATATAATAGTATTCTCCACAGCATTGAAATTTGAAATGCTAAGAATAACTATTTCAAGTAAAAAAAAAAAAACAAAACATGTCAGTTATCAAAACTGGATGCTGAGGACAAAATCCAGGAGGAAGAACCCAATGCATTTGGTAAGAATATTGCTATCTCCTAGAGTAAGCCATCTATAAGGGGATATATTTATTGTCAAGTATGACTGGCTAAATAATTGAGGGAAGCTGCAGCCCAGACGAGAGAAAGCATTCAAAATGAGGCTCTGGAGTCCCAACTCCTGGGCTAGAAACCTTAAAATCCTGGGTACATCTAATACAAATAGTGTAGCTCATGGCACCTTGCTCAATCTTTCTGACCATAAGCCAGTGGCTGGTTTAAATGTGATATTAGTATTTCCAAGTTCTTATATGTTGCTAGGATGTATTATATGAATCCCATGGAACAGTGCTTGACTCCCAGAGTACCTTTGATAAATCATAGTCTACACTAATATTTGGGCAAACACAAAGATTTACCTAAGTATCATGCAAATGTGCTCTGAAGGGGCTGCAGGAATTTCAGAGGAATGGACATGAGGACATTCAGATTCACTGAGTGATTCACAGATAAGCCACCAGCCAACTCAGGAAATGAATGCTCACTCTAGGAAGCAGAGATTTCTTTTTGCCTACATTATATTATTAGGGCTGAATTTTAACTCTGTGAGCTTCCTCGATTTATTTTTTAACCTTAATATTTGAAAATTTTATGTTTAAATAACCACACAATAAAGGTTAAGCAAGATATATTATACAAAAATACTTGATATTATAGTATCAATGTTTTGGTTAATCATTTTTACCGTTTTAAAACACTGTATTTCTTCTTTGAAAATTCCATGATCTTATAAAATGTATTTTAATAATATCCATCTACCACTACCACTCCCAATAGTGTTTCTAGCATCCTCACCCAGTCTCCCTCCACTTCATGCTGTCTTGTTTTATTGCTACTAATGGCCCCTGATTCACATTAGTGTTGCCCATATGCATGGGGCCATAAACTGGGATGTGGACAACTTACCATTTGCCTTGTTTTCAAAGGATAATGACTTTCCTTGCAGACACAGATAACCCAAAGCTCCTCCTTTAGGGGTGGAGCCTCAGTTGGAGTTTTGATTGGGTACATATGGTACAGATCTGTATGCAACAACAGCTTCTGTAAGTGGTTATATCAAATAGCCATGTCTTACAGTCTACCCCTTCCTCCTTCTTCAGTTGCTCCCTGAGCCTCATGCGGAGGTTTTGTCATAGATTAATAATGTACTAATCATACCCCTTTGTGTTTTATTGACTCTAGACCATTCTTTTACTAAATATCATTATTTGCCTCGAACATGAAAAAAGGAGTCAATAACCATTTTCTTTTCCCATGTCATTCACATGCTGTTTTCATTTGAGAACATACACACAAACACACACAACACACCAATAGACATGGTAACATAGAAGGGGAAAATCTAATAGTACCTCAACCAGAGATAACTGCTATGAGCAAGAGAAATGGTCTTTCCAGAAAAGAGTCCCCACAAATGGTTATCCAATACCATGTGGCCAGCCTTGAAATCAAGTGTGTGATTGTGTATGTGTTTGTGTGTGTGTGTCTACGAATACTTATATATTTTTGCATGTACATGTATATGCATATATCTACATGTATATAAAATATATAGATAATAGATTTATATATGCACACATATACATATATCACAAAATTATAAAGAATCCATAAATTTGAGACTGAACAAGTGAGGTATATATATAGGAAAGGTTGGAACAAAAAGGAAAAGGGGAAAATGATGCAATTATATTTTAACTTTGAAAAATGAAAAATAAACTCTTTAGAAATTATATTTTAAGTTTTGAAATGACTGTTCAATATAGTCATCAAAATTATATATATAGAAATATAGAGTGTAAATAGCTATGTATAACATATATATAAAGCAATATATATATATAGGAATATATATTGTTAATATTAGTTTCACCTTTTTCTTTTTATTTTTTAAATTAAAAAAGAAGAGAAATACAATCACACAACTACCTAAGTGGTCTGAATTGTAACTTGCACAACATCCCAGCCATTCATGTCTGCACTACTCCTGTATTCAGACCTCGAAATTTGCATTATAAAAAATCAACACCACAGTGTTTGATTAAATTAATGAGGAACAAAATCTTCTCATTGTTTCTTGAATAGCAGATGGTCAAAGACACAACAGAGGTGGGTTGTTTTCTCTGTAATTCTTAAACTCATTAAATGTTTTATTGAAAAAAACTTGTTTATACTTATGAAAAATAATCAAGTCAATTAAAGACATGGTATTTTACATTTTCTTTAATTTGTTTGTAACCCAGAATGTAAGCATTTAGGTCTGAGCCTTTGAGAAGACCCACACACCCTTTTCACCTCTGACTGCTTCAAGAGATGGTTCTCCAGTGGATCATACAGAAAAGCTTAACTCTGATAGCAGCAACGATTGTTTGGGTCAACAGTGGTAAGGAAATCACAGTAGACATCAAGCCTTTGAGCCTTCACTTGACAGGCAAAGGGGATTGCTCTACATGAAGGAGGCAATTTCATGCTTGAATAGTCCTGCACTATTAAATCAGAAAATTGAGTTACAGTCCGTTCACGTCATAGGCCCGGCTGCAAGCAAGTATTCCTCTAAGGAGATTTGGGGGGATTTCATTGAGAACAAGGTGCTGAAAAGAAACGCATGTAAGATGGCAATAAAGTGTCTTGTTATGATCTGATATTTCTGCTTTAAAGTATTTCAGATTCATGCTTTTTATGATTTGATAATCACGGGAATTTTATATATGAAAGATCTGATAGAAGAATTCTGTCAATATTGTTATTGGTAAATAAGTATAAGTCTTATTTTATTTGAGATGTGTTTTACTTTCTTAAGAAAAAATTTTACAAATACCTGTCAGTTTACTTTCTCATTTGGAATTCTTCCTGACTCTGCCTTTGTAAGTTTGATGGAATCAAATCCAAATTAAATGCTACAATATTGACTTGTATTTTTGGAACTAGTATATTTACTATTTTAATTCAATCTATTTTTCTGGATAAACTTCTAATTTCAATTTAGTTCTAGCATGTGATAAGAAACCAATTAAGTAGTCAAACCCTCACTTCATTTTTACATAAAATACAAACAATATCCAACAACTAGTTTAAAATAAACTGCTACCTTTGAAGTACTATTTGGAGTTAGGCGACTAATATGCTTATCTTTTTGCTTTCATATTAACAAATGTTAACTACTTGAATGCAACCTTCAGCTGGTCTCACAATCATATTATCCTTTTGTATTAATATCATCTTGTGACAATGAGTATTTGTGGTGCAAAATGTCTTTCCTCCATGTAGTCTATACTCTTTTCTTCTCTGAGAACAACAAATGATGTTTTGGTGGTTGTCAGGGGTTCATACTCAGTCTACAGAGCTCAAGTGGGAAGTGGTACAACTTTCTGGGACCAGCGTATTCATCAGACTGCAAAATAAGACCCTTTCATGTGATTTAAATGTCTGACCAGGTGATAATAATTTGAGAGGTTATGTTTGACTATTGGGGAAAATGTGCACTATTACATACTGAATGATGCCAATGTAGAAGTAGAAAAATGACAGGCAGAAAAGAATGTCTGGATCTCAATTACCTCACTATCTCTTTCTGTGAAACTGCTAAGGGAATTCTTATCAACACCAACAATATGAACACTCTGTATCACTAATCCCTTTCTAGTGAACCAGTAATATCTGCAGTTCTTTTACTTATAACCGTAAAACCTTCTATAAAGTCATAGAAAAACAGGATTTTAATTTTATCTTAAGTAAAATGTTAGAAATGACATTTTAATGTCTTTCCTACATATGGTAAATTGCTTGAACTTCTTTACTCCATCCAAGATACATTTTTTTTTCATGTCAGACAAATTCTCTATCACCAAGTTGCACTTCCAGTACCAAGAGTTTTCTTTGAGATAATGGATGGTTGACCAAGGAGACAATACAGTGCTTAGAACCTTCTGTGGGTCATGAAATACAGCAATTACAAATTAAAGATTGGTTAAGTTTATATGTTTATAAATGCATCAGTGCAATAATTAATCTCAAAATGTACATTGAATCCTCATGAGATAAGCATGGTTTTCCTTATGAAGTCCCCTCAGAGCTGACTCACCTGGGACTTATAAACATATTTGGATATTTTCTCTCTACATTTGCCTTACTCATCTCTCATTTATTAAAAATAAATGGTTAAAAGAGTTAAAATGGTTAAAAATGGTAAAAAAAAGGAAAGGTTAAACAAAGAAGCTGCTGGAAATATATTTTAAAAGTAATGAATTTGTGTATTTAAATTAATTTGTAATTGAATGTTAGGGGTGGGGTGTGGGGTCTGTGCCTCTGCTCTCAGGTTTTGCCTTGACAACGAACAAGATCAGTGCTAGTATGCTATCTAGGTGGGATGCTGGACCAACTTTCGTATGTGCTGCCGCTGGTGAGAGACACAACTAGTTCTTTTGCTCTCGTGACTCTGGAAACAGCTTTCATTGCAGGAAGCAATTCGCAGAGCAGGAAGGAAGGGCATCTTTCCCTCAACCATGCCACTACATTGCAGATAAAGGAGTCAGGGTCATCTCTGTTGATCTCTGACTCTCAGGGGCACCTCTAGTGTGCTATCTAGACTCTTATTTCTATTCAGGTCTAACAGTAACTAATGGGAAGGGCACTATACTAATACACACTGCTTGAAAAATTAACATTTTTAATCGTAAAATATGTTGAAAAGATGCCACAATATCCCACTGATACCCAGCTTCCCCCAGGCTGTAGTAATAAGGGTGGCGGGGCTGCGTCCCCAGCACCCCGGCTGCCTGGCTCGGCTAGCTTATGCCCCGAAATAATTACACGGACACTGTATTCTTTTAATCATTGCTTGGCCCATTTCTATCTAGCCTCTTCTAGGCTAACTCTCGCACCTAGACTAGCCCATTTCTAATATTCTATGTAGCACAGCTAGGTGTGCTTACTGGGAAGATTCTAGCCTAAGTCCATCCTGGGTCGGAGCTTCATCGCATGTGTCTGCGCAGCAGCCGGGAGCATGGTATCTCTCTGAGGCATCTGCTCCTGAGAGGAGAGCTGTGGAGTCTGAGCTCACTTCCTCTTCCTCCCAGCGTTCTGTTCTGTTTACTCCTCCCACCTATCTACTAACCAATGAGGGCCAAGCAGTTTCTTTTTATTTAACCAATGACCTTCCTCCATCACCAGGCTGATTTCAGTTTTCAGACAATAAGCAGCCACAAGTAAGGCTGAGGAACTCAAAAAGCCAAGCATATGAGAGCATTGGGATAATGTCTGTCTTTCCTCAACAGTTCTCTAAATATCAGTCTGTATATCAATTACATGACTATTATTATCATTAGTAGTAGTAATATAAAATATGATTATTATTATTATGTTCCCAGATTTAAAATGACTCAGGAACTAGTTGATGACTAGCAATATATATATATATATATATATATATATATATATATATATATATATATATATATATTGATTCTTTGTGACTATTTTCCTGTTATTAAATTCCAAGACTTAAGAAAAAGACTCTGAAAGAGATAGTTGATGTTGATGATAAAATTAGAGAAATAAAAATTAAAAGTCTCTGAATTATCTGAATTAATGGAAAATTTTTGACATTCATATTATACTTTGATACTATTCTTCTTTTGGTATAGAAAGAAATTAAGTAAAGTGTGAAATACTAATAATAAGCACTTATATGCAACTAATTTTCTAAATTACACAAAAATATTATAAACATCCTTAAGAAATATGAATCTACAACTTTTAAGTATCCTAGACCAAATGAAAAGTAGCTTATTTCTATTTTCACTTTTGAAATCTATTAAGGACTTAAAAACTCTTGTGTTAAAAAGCTGTGCTTCATGATTATGAAAGCCTGCTATTTTGTAAAACCAAAATGTTGTTGATCATCTTCAAATTTTATGGAGAAAAGCATGTATTAAATTTAAAACTGAGTAATAAAAAGCCAGTGAATTTTATTTTACTAAAGAACTCTCCAGGAGTTTATTGTATAAATAAGTGAAGTCCCATAGACATGAAATCTACATGAATGTTTTATTGGTACCAAAGCTTGAGAGTTGTCTTTAAAGACAGTATATTTAATTTAAGGGTTACTTTCATACATTATTAATTTCCCTTTAATTTTGATTCTTGTAGTAAAATCTACTACCCAAAGCAGTGCTGACAATAAACCTTTTTATCAGTATGGTCAACACTATCATAAAAATATAATTAAAGGTTAATTAAATGCAAGAGAATTATCGATGCAATCCTTTTGACCTAACATATAGATGAAAATGTACAGATAAATACACTGACACTAATTATAAAAATAAGTATAGATAGTTTTTAAAAAGCTAACCATGTATAGATGATTTTTTAAACTTATTTAGATATGAAATTACAGAGGTATCAATATGTGGGCTTTAGCTCAGAAATAGAGGCTTACAATTATGAAAATAGAAGTATTAACTAAGCTTATTTGGGGTAGTAATTTTTTTAGCCTATGTGCATGATACGTGTAGTTATGGGTTTTAAATCAGCTAGTATACATTGATAAACAGGCTTAGCCTTGGGTCAGAAGCTGTAGTTTAAGTTTGTAAAACAATGTGATAAGCTAGCAAGATGCCACAATAGAAAATATTTAGCATCAGGCTTTAAGACCTGAATTCAGCCTGCAGGAATTATAAGGTGAGAGGAGACAGGGGCCTTCTCTGCACTATCCTCTGACTTCCTTACACGTGTCGCGGTACATGTGCACACCAACACACACACAGTAATTAAGCAACTGTACAAAAGAGATATGATAGTTAAGAATGCTTTTTAGACTCCCCCTTTAAAGAAACAGCCTAAAATTTAAGTAAAGGAAATGAGCTATCAAAATATATTTGACATACTAATTACGTTAAAGTAATGGAAAATAAAAGAACAATATTACGTACAGATTTTTTTTACTGTTCAGTAAACCAATTTCAATGTTGCTATGAGTGTGCATGCACTTTGAAACAGCTTAAGAATCACTGAACAGAAAGCACAGAACTCAAAATGGTTATGAGGAAGGCACAGATGTCACAAATTATTGTTCAGGCAGCAATGCCTTCAACGCCATCTGTATAATGTGGTGTTTGGGTTGGTTTAAACAACTTGATGACACCTTCATAAACTTGTATTCACTCTGAGTATGTGGATCACATTAAAAACTCAGCAACACATTTCTGTGAATTTTGCAGTGGAATCTGTTTTGAAACCAGCCACATAGGAAAATGCACTTGATGACATCTACTGCAGAATGTCTGTCCAAAAACATCTGCCTCCTAAACCACCCATTTAGGAGTGCATTCCAGTAACAACAGAATCCCATCAGAGTTAGCTGAAAACACACTTTCCAAGATATGTAGTAAGGAAGGTTAGTTCAAGGCCAGCCTGATCTACAAAGCCACAGAGAAATTGAGTCTCAAAATTCAAAGAAGAAGAAGAAGAAGAAGAAGAAGAAGAAGAAGAAGAAGAAGAAGAAGAAGAAGAAGAAGAAGAAGAAGAAGAAGAAGAAGAAGAAGAAGAAGAAGAAGAAGAAGAAGTTGTTTAGATGCTTCAAGCAGTGATCATTTTGTTATTTCTGGGTTTATTCTGAGGCAGAACATCTTAGTAGATTGAGAAGTGTAGACAAGAGCTGCTTACTTCAAAGTAACCAGAAAGGTGAAAGACAGCACTTGGCAAGGGAAAGAGTGTATCTTCAAAAGCATACTAGATGACACTTGCCTCCAACTATATCCAATACCCTACAGTTCACAGCACCTCCCTTAGTGTGTCCATAGCTATGGAACAAACCTTCAGCTATAAAACTTGGGGAATATTGCAGATATTATATGTTATAATTGAACAGTTAGAAAGAATTCCAGAGGACTAGCAAGATGGCTGAGCAGGTAAAGGTGATGGCTGTCAACACTGGCTGTCAACTCTGAGGAATTATGTTTGATCCTAAGGTGGGGAAATAGGAGAAGGGGAGAACTGGACATACTGATAGGTTTTTTTTTTACCTATTCTCTCTCTCTCTCTCTCTCTCTCTCTCTCTCTCTCTCTCTCTCTCTCTCTCTCTCTCTCTCTCTCTCTCTCTCTCCTGTGCATGTATAGGAATGTACTTATATGCACATGAGCATGCACACACACATACAAACACACACATACACACAAATGTAAAAAAATATTAAAAACAAATAAAATGTCCCAGAATAAGATATGGTTTGTGGGAGACATAAGTTTGTCTGGAATTATATTCTGTGTATTCTGTAAGGTAATTCTTGCCAAGGGAACAGAATGGTCAAGAGGCTATATAAACCTGGGTTAATTGAGAGTACTTTCTTAATAAATCTAGTAGGTTTTGTGTGACTTCATTATGACAATTTTGATATAGAAGCTAGAGATAGACTGCCGAAGTCTGATGACTTCTAAAAGATGGTTCCATTCTTGGACCAGAATCATAGAGAAAGATGTGAAAGGATCCTTGAGATCAAATTGACAATGAGAACAAACTTCTCATAAGCTTGTGACAGAAATCAAAGATGAAAGTTAATCACAAAGTTGCTGGCTGGCAGATAAATCAAGAGTCTACTGCAAATGTCAGATAACCAGTAATAAGGACAGTGGAATTGGAAGAGACAGGAAGACTTGAATAGCATGTAATTTATGGACTTAAAAGAACTTGGCAACTAAGTAAAAATGAAGTTGAAAGAGAGGGAAGGCACGTACATTTTCTGTGTTTGCTTGTATTCTTTGTACACTCTATTCTAACCCAACTAGAAAATCCCTGGCCAATCTGTCAAATGCTAAGGATGTCGGAATCATGTTGATATAGACTGGTGATATGGGCTACTAGCATTTGAGGCTGGCAGGCCAAGAGATAAGAGCCACCTCCCTTTTCCATTCAGTATTAATATGCCTGCAGCAAGCTGCTGGATCTTTGCAGATGTTCATGCAAAGAATAAGAATGAGGGGGAAAGAATATAATAGATTGGTACTTTTACAGGAAGGACAGCAGAACCTGTTCTTCTGAAGAAAGGACTACAGAAATAGATGCAGAAAGACCTGAAGCTATAGAAGCACTGACACATTCTCTCATCTTCGAATGAATTAATGACAATTTTGTTCTTAAATCTTGATTTCTGTATTATTCAATACATTAAAATTTGGAGGCCTGGCTTATACACATATATTTTTTCTATTTTATGCTTGTTTTTAAAACAAGTTCTTACTTTGTAGCCCTCACAGGCCTGCAACTCAATATATAGACTTGAATAACTTGAATCTAATAGAGACCTGCCTGTTTCTGCATCCAGAGTGCTAGAATTAAAGGCATGCCAAAATTTATGTGTGCCACATGGCCATGAGTCAAATTTTTACCAACGTACTCTTGGCATTGAGCCCAAAGTGTGTATTCTCAGATATTGTAAAGACAGTGACTTGCCTATGGAGTGCTATTGAACAAAACATCTGTCTTAGTGTTTCTGGATCTTCGTTCATTTGTCAAATAAATATTTAAAAATTGATAGAGCTGAAGCATATCCTGCTTCAATTTGCTTTCTTTCCACCACAGTATCACTATTGTTAATACCGAAGTATATTTGTTACAATAATTAAGCTAATCCAGAGAATAAAAGAGGCAAATGAAAAAACTAAAATGAAGCGAAACAAGCAAACAGAAAAAATAATGAGAATAATAAGAAACACACCCAAATACACACACTCACAAACAAAAATTCTGAAAGCAACACAAAGTCAGAAACTATAATACATATAAACAAAAAGAATAGTAAGTTAAAAATAAAAGAAAAAAGAGAAAAAAGCCTCAATAACGCATTATGAGCCAAAACAAAACAACACCTCCAAAAATATGGCTCAGTTGTTTTATAGTGGCCTTTTATGACAGGGCACAGAGCCTTTCTTTGTGTGATTTGAATACCCAGTGAGAACCCATCAGAGAAATCTCTCTCTCTCTCTCTCTCTCTCTCTCTCTCTCTCTCTCTCTCTCTCTGTCTGTCTGTCTCTCCCTTTCTTTCTGTGTGTGTGTGTGTCAATTGGGTCTACTTCCTCACTAAGCACTGACACCCCATCAGACTTTGACAACTTCATGCTGCCGTGTTCTCTGAGTTTATACTTTATCTCTTATGTTATGTATGGATGGTACTGTTTCTTTGTGTCTTCAATCTCCACTGGCTCCTAGGATCTTACTGTCTCCTTTTCAGCACAGTTCCCTGAACCCTGAGAGGATGGAATTGATGAAGATATCTCATTTAGCATTGAGTTTCCAAGGTCTTTCACACTCTGAACATTGCCTAGTTTTGGGCTCCTTGTATTTCTTCACATATACTGCAGGAAGAAGATTCTGTGATGAAGGCTGAGAAAGACATTGTGTAAGTATATAAGACTGACATTAGGAGTTATTTTACTGCTATATTCCTTTAGCAAAGCAGTAGTATGTGATTTGCCCGTAAGTACACAGCCTGTCTTGGCTACACAAAGAGTTTACAGGCATGGGTTCTATTCCACAGAGTGGGTCTGAAATCCAACCAGAGAGAAATTGGTTGGTTATTCCTACAACTTTTTCCCACCACTGTATCACTGTATTATGAAAGTGGGTCATCACTGAAGGGTTTGTATTTGGATTATGTTTACCTTTCTCTTTCAGAAGCATGAAAGTATCTTCCAGTTCTCTGAACACTAGTCAGTAGGGGCAAAGGCTCTAGTTACACACAAGCATGACTTCTCTGTGTTTGGTGACATTTATACATGTTACTTTTCAAAATTGGCCTTACCATCAGGTTATGGATATCAACCAATAACCCTGGTTACATCTCAATAGCCTTGAGATATATGAGGGTTCCCATGGGGCTCCTTTGACCAATGACTCAATTAGATGCAACCTGTTTCTGGTTTGAAGGTTTCACTTTGTGGTGAGATATGTTTTGTTGAAAATTTATTTCCCCTGATTTTTGGTGATTCCAATTTTGGCTGCTGTTATATGTGTATGTATTTTAAGAAGCTTTTACTGGCTGGGGTAGTGGTGGCACACACCTTTAATCCCAGCACTCGGGCGGGCGCCACAGGCAGGTAGATCTCTCTGAGTTCAAGGCCAGCCTGTTCTACAGAGCTAGTTCCAGGAGAGCCAAGGCTGGTATACAGGAAAACCCTTCCTTGAAAAATCTAAAAAGAAGGAGGAGGAGGAGGAGGAGGAGGAGGAGGAGGAGGAGGAGGAGGAGGAGGAGGAGGAGGAGAAGCTTTTGCTTTAGTAGGTTTATGAGTGAACCCTTAAACTGTCTTTCACTATGCTGCTTCCCTTACCTCCTTCTTTACTAACCCCTTCCATTTAATCTTTTCTTTCCTGCCTCCTCTCATTCTTTCTATAATTATATATTCTATTTTTCCTTCCTAGAGATAACCTTCTCTGCCCATAATCCTTTACTGCATAACTATCCTCTGTGTTACATGGATTGTAGTATGTCTATTGAAGACTTTAAGTCTAACATCCACATATAAGAGAATACACACCATACTTTTCTTTTGGTTTTGTGTATGTTCACTCAGGATGATTTTTTTTCTAGTTTCATTTATTTCCCTATAAATTTCATGATATTATTTATTTTCTAATAGCTAAGTAATATTCAGTTGTTTGAGTGTACCACATTTTTCTGATCCATTCATCTGCTGATAGACATTTAGGTCTTCTTCAATTTCTAGATAATATGAATAGAGTAGCAATTTACCTTGATGAACAAGTGTCTCTGTAGTAGAAAATAAAGTCCTTTGGTAATATTTACAAGCCTGATATTGCTGGGTTTTATGATATATCTATTTTCTGCTTCATGAGAAACTGCCACACCAATTCCCACAGTGTCCATACAAGTTTGCAAACTGAATAAGTGTTCCCCTTTTCTTACATCCTTTTTAGCATGAGCTGCCATTTGGTGTTGATCTTGGCTACTCTGACAGGTGTGATGAAATGTCAAAGCTGTTTTGAATTGCTTTTCCCCGATGACCGAGGATGTTGAACATTTCTGTAATCAGCCATTTGTGTTTCATCTTTTGAGATTGCTGTTCACATCTTTGCGTCATTTTAATAAGGTTATTTGTTTTCTTGGTGACTCTGCTATCTGTGTTCTGTTCTGAAAATCTTTTACAGTCTTCATGAATACAGGAAAATTCTCCCTTTCTATTTTATCAGATTATTTTTTCCTGGATTTATATTTAGATTCTTGATCCATTTGGAGTTGTAATTTGTGCGAGGTGTTAAATATGGATCTACTTGCATATTCTACACGCAGCCATCATGTTTGAGCCACACAATTCATTGAAAACAATTGTTCCCAGTGTTATTTTGGCCTCTGTCAAAATCAGTTGTCCATATGTGTGTTATCATATGTCTCAGTTTTCAGTTCAGGTCCATTCAGGAATCAGTATGCTTGCCATTTCAGACAGTTTCAAATGAGAGTTCAAAGCAGGAAAACACGTGAAGAAAATATCCAATGTAGAAATTTTGTTCTTGCTTTTACGTCAACATTGGTGCAAAAGAGGTTTAAAAGGATTACTCTTCAAGGAAAAGAAGAAAATCATGTCAATTAGAAGTCTAGCTTTTTTTTTTTTTTTTGGAGATTTTTGCTTCCTTCGATGTTCTCTAACACTCAGTTGAAAAATGGAAGTTATCCCGCTTTTTTTGTTTGGAAGTCTTTAGTACTTATTATGGATTTCTTTCTTTAATATTTCTTTGTGCTTTTTACACATTAGCTAGTTTTATAATTTTCAGAGCTTGGCAATTAACTGGGACAAACTATTTATAACTTACGTATATTGCTAAAATGCCTGTAAAATAAGTTTCATGACAGAAGTGAAGAAAACACTGAGCTAAATTTTATTTTTTTAAATGTGAATGAATTTTTACTTAAATTCAGTTATTCCTTTCTGTTTTGTACTGCAATTGTTGGAATCTAATTATCAGGATAAAATGTGCATATAGGATTCTGATTCCTTTTAGTGAAATATTTAAAGATTTTTCTGAATCCTCTGATAGAAGGTAGAGAGAATCTAGCAGAAGGATTAACAGTTTACAATAAAGAGCTAAAGAGGTGAAATTAAAGCTGGATATGGTCTCCAAGCCAATATGAAATTCAGAGAAAGAGGGAGGCTATTATAGAACTCACTATGAAGGTCATTCTTGGGTCAAACTCCACAGGGGGCAAGGTTTCCAATTGATTGTGAAATACAAAGAGTACCAGTCAGGGGCAGTTTCTGCTGTGGATTTTTGGGTGCATTAGAAGTTATTAGTTCTGATTATGTGAGAAGCTAGTAATCATCATATCTGTCTGCTCTACTGGTCAGTTTCTCAAAAGTCTGAACAAATCAGCTTTGCATTTTTTTCTGGAAGACTGGACTAAAGGATATCAACTCATTCACTAGATAAATACTGTTAAGATCTACCATGTTCCAGGAAGTGTGCCAAACCCTGTAAATGAGATTTACAGTCTGGTTGAAAAATAAGTATATAAGAGATAGCTTACATATTAGAAGCTTAGCATCATCAACTGGAGTGTTGCTGAAATAATAGCACACCAGTTCAAAAACTTGTGTTTTCTGTTTTGTTTTTTTTTTGTTTGTTTATTGTTGTTTATATTTTGAAATGTAACTTTTTCTTCAAATGAGGGTTTTGAGAATTATCAGATAACATAAATCAGTAATGTTCCCTCTTACTCTCTTTATGTTTATACACCCTTTAACACAAAGTGAGGAGGTAGTGACGGGTCAAGCGATCAATGGTCAGTCAAAGCAGGGACAGAATCCTTGCAGACATGTGCCTTAGCATGTATATTGTAAGCAGAGTAGCAGCGGCGGCATGATTGTCAGGGCAGTATGAGGAAAGCTTGCCAATATACATTCAGGATGTTTGGCTATGAGGTTCTTTGCAGATTAGAGGGTTCATCTCATGAAAACCTGCCTGTTGTGGCATGTGCTTGACCAGAACAAGAGGACATCTTTGTAGGATTTCTTTCCAGAATGTATATCTGATCAAGAGTGAGTCCAAAGAAGCATGGTAGAGCTTGGTCCACAGAAGGAAATGCTGGTTTGCCAGGTTATTTAGGACAGTATGTCATGAAAATTTACTTTTAGGATTTGGAACATGGGAATATTTAGGTCTTGCAGAATAGACTGGTAACTGGAGGCTGTTGGAAGAGGTGATGCTATACTTCCCATATTAATGGAGTCTACTAGAAGAAGCTCCTTGTTAATAGGATCCTAGTCTTTTCTTCTATGCTTAATGAGACCTACCATATTATGGAATGTGTGTTTCTTTCAAATCTCATTAAAAAGTACTTTAAGAGAAATATTAAAGTAATGTTTGATAAAGTGTATGTGACCTAGGTAAGAAAACATAAAATTAACCATTGTACTTAGGAAGTAGACTCTAAATATAAACATACTTAATATGACTGTTTTAAAGATGTTAAATTTATACTTATGAATTTCAAGTAGAGAAGACTTAAGTGCAACAGCTCATGTAATATAGCACTAGCTATCTATAGCATACATTTAAGTTGAGTCTTGATGCCATTTGATTGAGGATTTTTAATATGGAGAGTTTTGATGATGAGATTCTCCTTCAGTCAGTGATATACACAACTGAATCAATCAGATAACTGGACACTGAACCAACTAGTATAGCACACAGACCATCTTTAGAATTTATCATAGCTTTAAGAAAAGCATGTCTATCATTCAATGTGATCTTTAAATTGTGATAACTAGAACTGTTTGTCAGTAGCACTGTGAGTTTATGTATAATAAATTATTCATTCTTGGATGACGAATTGAGCAACACATTGCACCATCATCTTGCTTAGTGATGTCTCACCATGAGTGAGACTAGAAAATTCATATAAATAAAATGGAGGTTCTTTAGTGTGGGATTTCCCTCTGTATGCTGTGATTACCATTAATAAATAAAGAAACTGCTTTGGACCTATAGAAGAGCTAGAGGGGAACAAAAATAGGTGGGGAAGCTAATCTGAATCCTGGGGAAAGGAGGCAAAGTCAGGATACGCCATTTAGCCCCACTAGAGACAGATGCCAAAATTTTAGCTGGTAAGCCACAGCCACGTGGCAATATACAGACTAATAGATATGGGTTAAATTAAGATGTAAGAGCTATCCAATAAGAAGCCTGAACTAAGAGGCCAAGAAGTGTTGTAATTAATATAGTTTCTATATGATTATTTGTGCCTGGGTGACCAGGAAATGAACAAGAAGTCTCCATTTACAGATGGAGTCAATGTGAGGCAATTACATACACATAAAACCTGAGAGTGCTTGGGAAGGAATTCTAGGCACAAAAGAACAAAGTTAAGCACTGCTTCACGGTAGCAGCAATTTCTCAGGTGGTCTCTGTTTCCTGGCTGCAAGCAGAGGCATGGTTCCTTTAAGAGGCTTCCTCACTCAGCATTAGCAGCAAAAAGTGTGTTTGTGACTATGAGAGATGGCTTCCTGGCTCATGCTGACAGGATGAATGAACTGTGGCTGTTTTCAGAGGTCTTAAATGGGGTTTGGGAGCAGCTTGCTAATAGTTGCTTAATGATGACATAGACCCGCTGTGTTTCTGAAACTGGAGTGGTTCAAGGAAGTGAACATGCATTCCCCATGTTGGATGGGGCAGAGGCAGGCAGAGCCATGAAGTTGGTCCTAGACATGCCTGCTTAGCATTAAAAAAAAAAAGAAAAGAAAAAGGTGCTTCTGATGACAAAAAAATTACATATTCACAATAAATGCAGACTCAGACAAAACAACAACAACAACAAAAAAACCCCTCTGAACGAGTCACAGTCTGTTTTTAAAATGTACATAGACTTGGGAGAGAGAAGAAAAAGGAGTACAAAAAGAAATAAATAGTTTTAAATAAAAGAGTACAGACAGAAATAGATTAAAGGAGTAAAATTAATTATTAAAAAGCCACATAAAGATGGAAAATACCCAGAGTCTAGATTATGTATTCTTTGAATTTTATTTATTTTATTTATTTATTTTTCCATTCAAAAATTTACACTTCCTCCCCTTCTCCCATCCCCCTCCAGCTTCCACACTCACCCTCCTCCCTCTCTTAATCCTTCCCTTCCCTCCTTAAAAGAGGGCAGGGAACCCTGCCCTGTGGGAAGTCCAAGGCCCTCCCTGCTATATCCAGGCCTAGGAAGCTTTGCATCCACATAGACTAGAGTCCCAAAAAGCCAGGGCATGCAGTAACCCAGACTCTAAATGTGGCTGAAAATGGGGGCTGACTGAGAAGCCATTGATAAAGGCACCAGGACTTGTTTCTACTGCTTTCTTTGAATTTTTTGACTGTAAAGAGACATTTGATTCTGAGTGCTGCTAAGTTAAACCAATAGAAAGGTATCTTGAGTTCAAAATTTGGGACTAAAAATAAGTTGCTTTGAAAAAGAAGTTCTGTTTTTGCTTCTACCGAAGATGAAAACCTGTGGATTCCTTCCAGGTTAATATAGTTTGATGGAACAAGACCCCCTGAAAGGTCTGGGTGAACCCTAAAAATAGTTTACCCAACAAACAACAGGAAGCAGTTTGGAGAAAACTATGTTCAATTCCCAAAATATTTGTTTGTAAATGTTTATTTTTATTTAAAGGAGGATATAATATAGAAATGAATGGTTTGTGTTGGTATGGATCTTGGTCTATTGATACAAATTTAAGGTCAATTTTGTTACACTATGTATATTCTTCTGCTCTTGTTTAAGGGATTGTGTTTGTGCTCTTCATTTAAAACTGTAATGTATAATTAAAATTACAGATTAATAGATTAATAAACTTATAGTCATGTTAGGTTTTCTAGATATACAGAGATATACTTCAGATGGATAGGTATTCTTCAACTCTTTCAAAGACATAAAGAATATTGCATTTAAAATGCTTTAAGAAGCTAGACTTTTCTCGACAGTGAGACTTGTTTGCTTCTGGCATCAGAAATTACTGAAGAAACTTGTGGAATTTGTCTTCAAACTAGTCATTTGGGCAAGAACTTAACTGCTCTTGCCTGGGCTGGTTTATGGTATGCTACCTGAACTGGACATGCAGTACATACAAAAAAAGTGACTGCCAAATTTTCCAAAAAGTTAGAATTGTCCTTCAGGGTACCTGTTTCACAGAAGAAACTACCAGACATTCTGCAGGACAGAAGAAAGTGGCTGACAATTGCCAATATAGGCAGAACAGAGCTTCAAATTTCTTGCTTTATGGAAAATTCTGCTGGCTACTATGGACCTGAAGGCTGAAGATGGATGCCCCAATATTACAGAAAAACTTAAGGTTACTGTCCAGGTAGTGTGATATCTCTGTCAATTGTAGAGTTTTGGAAGTTGTTTGATTGCCTTTCCTGTTTACTTAGATAATATATCTTTCTGAAATTTTTGATGGAGTTAAAGACAAATAGTTATAGCTGTAGTTTTCCCTAGTTGTAATAAAAAAATAAATTAGATATGAAATTTTGTCTTGCTTTTATTGGTTAATAAATAAAGCTGTTTTGGCCTATGACAGGGCAGGATACAGACAAACTGGAAGGGATAGAGAGAGAGAGTGTAGGCCCAGTCGGGGATATGCCATGTAGCTCCCGAAGGAGACAGATGCTGGATGCTTATCCTTATCCTAACACACAGATTAACAGAAATGGGTTCATTAAAGATGTAAGAGATAGCTAATTAGAACCTGGGCTAACAGTCTAAGCAGTGTTGCAATTAATGTAGTTTCTGTGTGATTATTTGGGTCTGGGCATCTGGGAAATGAACAATCAGCCTCCATGTATACTATAATGTGGTTGTGTCCTTTGCAACCCTTCTCATCTGGATAAACTCCTTTTCTATCTGTCATTATAAACAAATAAGCTTCTAAGGGATACTAATATAATGTAATATACAAGAAAATTGAACAAAACTAACACATAATAATTGAACAAAATAAGGAAACAGAATGAAAAGAGTCAAAGAGGAGGCACGAGAATCAGAGACCTACTTGTTCACACACCCGGGATTCCCCTAAAACACACAACCGGAAGTCATAATAGATGCATAGAGAACCTGGTACAGACTAAAAGGGTTATTTTGAATTTAAACGTGTCTGCCTAAATTTATTGGCATTTTCTAATATTAATTGTCTTTTTTATGCTAAAGTAAATGTGACTGAGGTTTGAAATCCTTGAGAGTGAACAAATGTACCAAAAGCTAGACCTGGACCCTTAAATGCTCTTTAATATGTGATAAAACTCTCACAGGGAGGGAGGCAGGGGTACATTCCATATGCACCAACACGACCTTGCCCTCAATGTCCCACCTGCAGCACAGGCAGCCCTTGCCTGAACCTCACATATACCTGTAAAACAGCTAAGAATTTTTATGCGCTTTCAGTTTATGAAGTGGCTTTCCACATTAAATCTCAGTTGAGCATCAAAACCACTCATGAGTTAGCAATATCAATTGACCTCATTTTACAGATGGTAAATAGGAAATTCAAGGAGGTTATCTGACTTCCCTAGATAATACAGTTGAGAATGAGAGCAGACAGCCAGCATCCTACCCCAGCTTCATTAACTCCAAAGAGTCTGCCTTGGCTGCTTTGATCATACCCAGTTCCTGACCTTTGTAATAGAAACTACTGGATATCTGATTGAGGCACACAGCAGTGAAGTACAGACGCAGACGAGCTAAACTATTTCTCGGCTTCACAGCTTGATTTGCTGGCTATTTCAAGACAGTTCCACTCGAGAGGTCTGAAGTACTAGCCTGCTGTCAGTCACTAATGATAACAATATATTTTGGAAGGTGGTGGTAAATCGTAGGTTATGATAACTCTGTTAAGGGTTTCTTATTATTAATTACTTGTGATCTCTTTCTATCCCAAAATGTTTTGTTAAGAAGGCATAATATCTATGGTGAGTACCAAAATGAGATAACTCACACTGACCCAGACATATGCACATACACATTTAAAGCTAAATAAGAGTGTCGTAGTTTTCCTGGAATTTTAACATAAAAAAATGACCTTGAAATTCTGATAAACTGAGATTTTTAACTAATGTTGCTAAGTGAGAACAGGAGCTTTTTGGAGGAAGGGTCATTTTTATGTCTGTTTTTTAGTCAAAATAGCCTTTGAACATTAAAATAAATAATTTGATTATAATGAGCTTACAATTTATGTTTTGCATGATTTACTTTCTTTCAAAATACAGCTTAATTTGGACTAAGAATGTTTGTTTAGTCATAACCCCTTCACTGACAGTCTGGAGGATTTCAATATAGCCATCTAGTCAGTACCTCATGGAGTTTGGAGGTTTGCATTAATTACCACTCATGCCTTCATCATGTTAATTAAGCATGTGGAATACATTCATTCTGAGCTGGTTAAGCAGGGCTCTAAGATATCGTGCTTGTGCTCCACATATAAAACTGAAAGTGATCTACAGGTCAATAATAATCTGGGAAATATTGAAATCTCAGTAGTTGGGGTTCTGTTAACAAGTGAGTCAGAATGATGAGTCTGAGGATTCTTAGAGCTGGCATACAGTTATATTAACATACTGGAAATTTTTTCATGAAAAAGACTGTGTGAAGTTTCAAAAGTGGGTATTAGCTTGTCTGGAACAAGGTTTGTTAGTTAAAGAAAGTTTTCCAGGTAACTGAGTTTAGGAATCTTTGAATTTACTACAAATATACTCTTAATTTATTTTTTCTCTTTTTTATTGATTTTTATTGAGCTCTACATTTTTCTCTACTCCCCTCCCTGCCTCTCCCCTCCCCCTTCAACCCCTTCCCAAGGTCCCCATGCTCCCAGTTTACTCAGAAGATCTTGTCTTTTTCTACTTCTCATGTAGATTAGATCTATATATGTATTTCTTTTCCTCAAAATAAGAGTATATGGAAAGCTTAATATTTGGATCTCTGACTTTTTACATTTGCCAAAGCCAAAGAATATTGAATGTCATTGAAAATCCAAAGCAATTTCAGGAGAAGGACAACATAAGATGACAATACATAGTCATCAAAATATGTTAAAGCTGGTTTTCCATAAAATACTGTATGCTGTGACATTGCTTCTCTCTTAAGGACTTCTGATAATAATCATGGTATCCGGCATAGCATGAGTCTAGGTGAGAGAGAAATGTTTCATTCTGTGCATTTATTTTTCCTTGCTGACTCCAATAGACATCTCATAACTTTTTTAGCTGTGCATCTGTAAACATGAAGAAAGGTTTCAGTCTTGGTGAACCTCATATTCAGTTTTACAGTATTTCCTCTATTATATGGCAGAACCTCAGCATACTAAAAAACTTAAGTTTTTATGAAAACTTACGCAGATAGTTCATGATAATTTAACAATGCATCATTTTCCTTTTTCCTGAGGAATGAATAATGGTCCCTATTTTTTGTTAATTAAGTTTGATAAGTTGTAAATTTAGGGTTTCTCTTCATTGAAAAGGCCCAGTAGTTCAGATTCATGCAAAGTCTTCCTAACAAATATACAATATTAATAATGTAGCTCAGCATTAGGAGTGGCCCCTTTTAGTTCTCTTGAGCAGTGTAGTGTAGGAATGTTGAGGTAACTGTTTATCCCTTCTCCTTTACCACTCACTGTTTGATGGTAAAAATGAGTGTACAGACATCTACAGAGATCACATAACATGGTACTTACCAGATACTCAGAGACAATTGTTCTCTCAGAAGATCTAGTTCTCTGCTGTGCTACAGACCACATCTCCAGTACAATCTGGGTATGAAAGAGCTGGTCAGGTGGTCCAAAAACCATGTGAAGGGAATAACTAAACCAGCTGGATTCTTCATAGCATTTGCAAAAGGAATGATGTTTGTACTGAGTAAGTCAGGAATTGTAACCTTAAAATACTATGGGCTCTTTGGGAAATCGAGTTATCCCATGTATTCATGTTCAGAATAAAGCTTTTAAATTTAAAATAAAAAGACATCAAAAACATAAAAATATACATAGTAACCAAAATATGTTAAAGCTAGTTTCCAATAGAATAATGTGTTCTGTGACACTGCTTTCCTCTTAAGAACTTCTAATAAGGATTATGATGGTGTGCTTAGATGACAAATACAATAAAACCATAATACATATATGAGAATATCTAGGATATCCCTCAGTGATAAGTAGCAGGCATTGAAATATACCATTGATTGCTGCCTACCCTTGCAGTTAAATTAAATCTTGCACCTAAGTTAGAAATTAATGAAGTATTTTTTTCCTCTATGTTCACAGAGTCTAGAAACTTATCTTTGACCCAAAATAAATAAACTTTTTTTGTATTAATGAAGGATTTTTCTGCATAGTAGAAACCCTCAAAGAATCTCAGACCTGTCTATCTAAACTATGAACGCATATATATGAACACAAAAGATACGTAGGCTATCCCTTCTTGACCTTTATTATGGAAAGATGTACCTCAAGCAAGTCATCGTGACTCAGAATATGTTCATGCTCTTTAAATGTGTATAATTTCATTAACAATCAGCCTAAGAAATGTTGTTTCAAAGTGAAAAGGAGATGCAAGTTCTATTGGCCACTGGTGAAATGCTGGATATAAACAAACCATGAACTGAGGTTTCCCTGTGTTTCTAGTTTCCTGTTATAGCTACTGTGTGATTTGTGTGCCTCTAAAAATGCTTGTTGCAAACTATGCATTACTTATCACCAATGCATGGGAAGAAAAAAACCTTTAACAAAAATGCCACCCGCAATTTAAATTTAGCTTAAAAAAAGCTCTCTTGTGTAAAATTTATGATAATGATTATTTTATTAGTCGTGGGTTAGCCAGGTAAGTGTCTCCAGCAGACATGGACCAAACTCTATGCCCAGATTGTGTCCCCTTCACACTCTGTGCTGCTAAGTCTTTAATTGAGGATATTATATGTAACATAATCATTCTTTATAAAATATACACTATCTTTTTAATATCATTATGTGAGTGTGTGTGTGTGTGTGTGTGTGTGTGTGTGTGTACTGTATGTGCACATGTGTTGTGCAATTGAGTACATCTGTATGGATACATGCAGTGGCCAGAGAAGAATGTCAGGTGTTCTGCTCGTTTACTTTCCACCTTTCTTCCTTTTGAAACAGAATATCTCACTGATGCTGGAACTAGTCTGGCTGACAGCCAACACGAGCATCCTCCTGTCTCCACTCTCCTCCACAGTGAAGTGCTTAATGTGCTCCTGGGACTATATTTATCTTTGTTATTGGTACTGATGATCGGAGCAAAGTTCTCCAGCTGAAGCTGTAAGCATTCAGACCCAGATGCAGGTTATCTTATACAGCAGTTAATGTCTGAATTAGGTTCAGGAAAGAGTAGAGCTGAACTGGTAGAAAATTTGGAAAGATGAAGCAGGCAAGGAGATGAAGAAGGGGAAATAGTGATCAGAATAAATTATATAAAAATTGTTTTAAAATAAAAAAAATATATCAACTGTTTCACAGGTAAATTATCCTATAGCCATACTGATGAATATCTTGCATATCACCATAGAACCGTCATCTGGCGATGGATGGAAATAGAGACAGAGACCACACTGGAGCACCAGAATGAGCTCCCAAAGTCCCAATGAGGAGCAGAAGGAGGGAGAACATGAGCAAGGAAGTCAGGACCACGAGGGGTGCACCCACCCACTGTGACAGTGGAACTGATCTATTGGGAGCTCACCAAAGCCAGCGGGACTGGGACTGAATAAGCATGGGAAGAAACCGGATTTTCTGAACGTGACGGACAATGAAGGCTGATGAGAAGCCAAGGACAATGGCACTAGGTTTTGATCCTAATACATGAACTGGCTTTGTGGGAGCCTAGCCTGTTTGGATGCTCACCTTCCTGGTCTTGGATAGAAGTGGGAGGACCTTGGACTTTCTGCAGGGCAGGGAATCTGGATTGCTCTTCATTCTCGAGAGGGAGGGGGAATGGAGTGGGGGGGGGGGAGGAGAGGGAGAGGCGAGTGGGGGGAGGGGGCGATTTGTGCGAGGAGGTGGAGGGAAATTTTTTTGCAACAACTAAAAAAAATAAAATAAACAACAAAAAAAGAATTTTTAAACTTTAGATATATTAAAAATGAGTCTATATAATTCCTAAACTATCATCAGTAATAACTTTGAGAAAATTTTAAAAATATTCAAATGTTTATAACTTAGTAATGGCACAAAGTCATGCATAACTGGGCAGCTATGTGGCACAGCAATCATCACCAGAAATTCTTCACAACTGAATAAATTCATAATTTTAAATAGAATAATCCATGAATAATATAAGCTCAAAACTATCACAAATAATACACCATTAGCTATGGAATATCAATGGAGTACACTAAAGGATTATAATGGAGAACATTATTTAAAACGTTATTTTGAATTCTTGTTCTGTGCTATTCTAAAGCAAATGCTAAAACAGCCTTTCTATGTGCCCAGACATTACTTGAGCATTTCTTTTAACTTTCCCATGTTTTTAATTATTCCTTATAATAGCAATATTTATTTAATTCCTGCCCTTATGACTCTCAGTTAGTACTGCATGGTTACAATTATGTGCAAGCTCTAAACATGAAGGGACACACAGCTAGCCTTGTTAGTATGTGTCCAAAGTGCCAGAATAAACACAGAGACACCACAGCATGGATGGACAAGCTACTGAGATGAATAAAGGAAAATTAACATATTCAGAAAATATAAACAGAGATGGATTTTTTAATATAAATACCTTTACAAAACTAAGCTAAATAGTACATCCTTACCTTAGCTCATCCATAAGTATAATCAGGGCAAGTTGAAATAGCCGCCAACAAAAATTGATGAGGCAAATAGGATTTGAGTATGTGTGTGTGTGCATGGATAACTAAAATGTATTAATTATTGTATATAGGTTCCTGTGAACACATGTAAGTATGAAATAAAAGTCACATTATATAACAATTTTTCAATAGATATTTTGAGGTGTCAGCTTAAATAGCAGTAAGAATGAGAAGCATGGTATTTATTATTGGACTCTGTCTCTTTAACAACGTTCTTTGTAAGGCACAAATAAGACATGAAGTTAAATCAGTTAATATATTTTGATAAAAATGCCCTGAGTTTTTTCCTATATTAGCATCCATATTATATGTAGTATAGTAAGCTATCTCAGGTAAACTTTTCCTTATTATAACCATGTCTGAATCATGTGCCTGCCATGTACACCAGGGCTTCAGCTTCTTCTGTAGACTTCAGTTTTGCAAAACAAAAACAAACAAAAATTCCAAAGAAAATAAAACAAAAATTAAAATTGATAATGTTCTTCAGTGATTCAGGTAAAGAATTATGGTAACTAGGGTTAAAGCAGTAGCAAAGGAACTGTGGAATTATGTAGTGGATGGATGTTGGCTGTGAACATAGAGCAATGAAGTTAGACTCCATTATTTGACTTGAAAAACGAAAGGGACAAATATTCTAGAATGAGAACATTCATGAGAAAAGGTTTTACAAAGACTAATTGATGCTCACATTTACAAATGCTATAATTTGAATGAGTATTATGTGTCCAAGTGAATATAAAAATAATTACAATTCAAAGTTAACTTTGCAGTCAGAATAGAGGTTTGTATTGATCAATCTCATAGCAGAAAATTATAATACAGCAGGAAACTAAACAATTGCACACCAATCACTATAACAGCTATTTCCCTTGGATGCTACCTAAGTATAGGCATTTGGATTTAAAGAAAGGCACTGTGCACTACAAGATGCAATTCGTGCTCTATGCTATTAACTGACTCAAAAATCCAAGGCTAAATAGACTATAAGCCATTGAGGAAAACCTACTATTATTACTCATAGTATTTAGCTGCCCCCTAAATACCTTCTTTATGCCCATATATCAGAGTATCTCAGCAAAGGAGGTACATTTTGTATTACATTATTAGTAAGGAGACTCACAATGAGTCAGCTTGCAGAGAATAAGAAACTAGACTGCTGAACTTTATGTGGGACATCTAAATCACAGCCCTCAGTTTCACCTCCAGCGCAGGAAGCGTTGCAGAAAAAGACAAAGGAAGAATGTAACAGCCAGACATCATGTATAATTTCATCAAAACAGTGTTCTTTGGATAAGACAGAGACACTCTATACACAAACTCACAAGCTCATAGTCATTATAATTGCAAACACAACATGTACACAAGATAAACAAAGTTGGGTGGTAGATAGATTCTTGAAGCTCTACCTCTATCTGACAAGACACCATTGGAGTAGGGAGAGTCTGTATTCTTCAGGGATGTGGCCACTAAGAGACTACATAGACTCCAGGAGGTGACCTTACACTACAGGATGGCAGCATTGGGGGGACGAGACAGATTTTGTATAAGACCACATGAACACAGGGGGAAAGATAGTGAGGAATAGAAAAGGAATTGGAGGGGAGAGACTGAGGAATGGACTTGATAAAACATTGGCTTGTATGAGATTATCAAATGATTAAACCATCTCTTGCAAATAACAAAGGAGTGGCCAGAGAAACCAGAAAATAAAACCTAGGACAGTATCAGTTGGTGCTAGAATAAAAGAGAATGTTTTTACTTTAGAATGGAGATAGTAACTGACAGGAAAAGTATGGTGGGTCAAGAAATATGAGGACTGGCAATTCACTATTACGTATAGCAACATAGGTGTCGAACATTCCTACAAACTCCTTTTTAAGCTCATGTAGGAATCATTAATGACCCTTGACAAAAAGATTTTAACTGATCTTTTAGTTATAAAAATCAATTGCAGTGCCATTAAAATGAATTGATAAATAAGATCATAGTGATCTCTTTCAAGATGAGTTTTAAAGAAAAAGAAATGGATACCTCCATGAAAAGGGTTGAGACATATTTTTTGTGAGTGATACCCACTTAGACCAGAATAAACCACTGAGTGCACACACGAGAATAACCAGAGGAGACAAAAAGAGTTGACCTTGCAAGAGGTTGTTGGCGGGAGTGGTGGAAGATGAACACAGGTAGCTATGAGGAGATGGTATCTAGAGGATGGGAGAACTGTGATTGGAAACATCATCAAGTATTTGCAGCAATAAGATAGATGTAGATAATAGGAACATAAATTTAAGTGATGGGTGGAGCTGTGGCAAGATCTGTAGACATTTTCCTCTACTTGCTTACATTTTTGTCAATAAAAATTGAGAGAGGTAACATAGGCTGAGGCACCATGAAATGATGAACCAGTGGTGTTCATAGTGGAAAAGAGAATAGGAAATGGAAATATAAAGTGATTGCTGCCAGAATTAAGGCCTGAGCTATACAGACCAGAGGTGGAAAATTGAAGGGAAGTCGCTGCAGCATCATCCCTCTGTGAATAGAGTCCAAATATTCAACTTCTACTCTTTCAGTCTTTCCCACATCACACAAACCCTTTCTGTCTTGTGCATCTCATACTTCCTCCTAGAAAGGAAAGGGGAGGGAAGCCAATAATGTGCTAGAGACATCCCATACTACTCGAGAGAAATCCACAACTGATATTTCTTTTTAATGAAGCCCTAAGTAATACAAAGCTCAAATTTGTCCTATCATTGTTTGCAGGCTGGTGTTCTATGGCACTTCAAGGTTCATACTTGAAATCGACCTTGGGGTGGTCTTTCACCCTCAGAGTGTATTTCCTAATTTATGAACTTACCACAGCTGAAATAAGATATGCTTCATTAGGTTTAGCTTGAAAATTACATGAGAAAATGTGGCTTAGCTGCAGAATGAAGACACAACATTGCATGCGTATGCACACATGCTCAACAATATTCAATAAATAATAACTCCTAACTATATTTTGTACATTCAAATGACATAATTCATGTGTCTTGTTTTATTTTTAAGCAGGGGATGGGTATTTTTTCCAGTATTCTCTATTAAGTGCATGTAACTTAATTGAGAAAACAACAATGTACTACTTGCTTTAAAATTTCTCGTTAAATGTAGGTGGGGGAGGGTACTGGATGTAAATTTACAAAATTTCAGTTTCATTTTTACCTTTTATTACTTTGTTTCTGTTCTAAACTGCATGTTATCTTACATAGAATAAAGATTAAAGAATTATATTATCCTGGATCTTTATTATTGTGATTTGAAGGTAGAACCCTGTCTTAGAACATTAATAATCCATGGAACGTCTTGTGAGATCTTGTTAAAGCTGTCTCCACCTATATACACTGGCAACATCTCACACAAATGAAAAATAAACTGAAGGAATAGAAATAATGTTCTTCTTTTAGAGAAAAATGGCACAAAACCCTCAATTGCACCACATTAATAAATGATAAACATATTTGTGCTACTATGGTTTACTCTAGCATTGTGATCACTGCATGTTTTGCAGATGTGAAATTGAACTTAAAATATGCAAATATAACTTTTTAAAAAACTATTTGCCATGTGCTGCATTGCATCAAATTCACAAAGCAATTATAAAATACTAGAAGTTGACATTCAAAGCCCAAATACAAAGTTTCTCATATACATATCAATTACCAGTCAGAAGTTTATGGGTTTCTACAGGAGGCATGTTACAGTTCTGGGAAAAAACTAATTATGATATACAATGAGAATTTCTAGACATATGCCAAAGTCTCCCAGGTCAATAAAACTACATCTCATTATCAGAAGTTAAATTATTTAACTGTGAAATAAAATCCTTCCACAGTGGAATCACATTGTAAGTTGGCATTAGAGCAATTCATTCTTCCCTGAAGACACTGACATATAAACAGAAAACATCTGTCAACAGCAGAATAGAAAAAGGAAAGGAGAGATTTTATAAATAAAATATGCCTTCTAGGAGATTTGTAAATGATATCAGACCTAGTTATGTATCTGCTTTCTTACATTAAATGGCTCTACAAATTGTAATTATGAAACTATCTTTAGGGTAAAATTACATATTTATATGACTAGTAAAAAACTATAGATTTTATTTTATTATTATTATTTTTTTGATTTTTGAGACAGGGTTTCTCCGTAGCTTTTGGTTCCTGTCCTGGAACTAGATCTTGTAGACCAGGCTGGCCTCGAACTCACAAAAATCCGCCTGTCTCTGCCTCCCGAGTGCTGGGATTAAAGGTGTGCACCACCACCGCCAGGCAAAAACTATAGATTTTAAATGCAAAGAGCAAGTTAAGGACCAAATAGAAATATAAGAATCTCAAGGGGATTTAAAATAGTATAAAGGAAATAATGCTGAGGCAATACTCTTAAATGTACCATTGTCACAAAAGAGAAATAGAAAATGAGACTATCAATTGGATTTCTGATCTATTCTACAATTCTTTTCTATTTAATTTGGGAAGTACTATAATTTTCATATGAATGTCAAAAATTGCTTATGAATATAAAAATAATAATTTGTAAGTAGTGATTTATTTCATGTCATTATGTACAGAATTATCATATCACCACACTGTGATAAATACTTACAGGTTTTCTTCAGTTTTCATGTATTTACTTATAAAAACACAAAGATATAAAAAACAACCTTTCTCTATTCCCTAAGACTTAAAGCATTAAGAGTTATGTTATGTAGTTAGGAGGGTGGCACATGCCTTTAATCTCAGCACATGGGAGACCAAAACTCTACCTTGAGGAAGACAAATTCTTCCTGTCTCAGCATCCATTAATGGTCCATAGCTCTCCATCAAGAGATGAGGCATTGTGAGATTTTTTTTCAACATCCACATTGGCATGTTAACTGACATGACCATTGTTCAAGTCATACTTGATATAGCTGTAGCTTTCTTGACATATCTAGAAGACACATTATTGGAGTGGATTTTTTCGTCCTCCAGCTCACTAACATTTGCCCCCTCTTTTATCATATTCCTTGAGCCTCGTGTATAGTGGTTGTATTAGAGATGTATGAGCCAGGACTTGGCACTCCAAGATCAATTGTTCTTTGCATTTTAACTAGTTGTGATTTCTGTAAAGGTCTCAGTCTTCTTTTCAAAGGAGTTTCTTGTAAGGATAAGCATTTGTAAAGCAGTTAGACATTATTCCAGTTTAGGAATGTAGCAATAGTACTATCCCCATTCTATCAGTAGTTGGCTAGGTTTACAGTATCAGGAATGATTTTCACATTGTTGAGTGGGCTGTAAGTTCACTTAGACAGCAGCTAGTTAATACCGAGATTTTAGAGTCACTGGTGCACCTTTAGAAATGCTGGTTTTATTGTGGGTTTAGGCATCATAGCTATGGCTTTTCTTTCTCTGTAATTTCCATAGAATCTTCAGGAACTATAAAATCTAATGATCAGGAATGAGGCTTTAGGTCAGATCCCACTCAAATACTCCAGGCCTGCATCTAACACATGCAGTGTCTCCAGACAAGGGACTTGTCTCTAATTTCTAAGAAACAATGAAGGGAACACCAGTAGCCTGCTTAGTTTGAGGCGTCTCTTAAATTGCCCTGGCTAACAACCCAAAAATAAATTTCTCATTCCTGATAGTGGGACTTTTGAAAGATAGTTTATATTTCTCTGGGAAAACATTATCATCCCAGATGACATAACTTCAATATATATGGAGATAGATACATATTTTTGTATTATATGTGGTTTTAGGAGCATATAAAACAATATGATTCCCTATTGGTGAAAGCCATCTAAAATGAAAGCTTTAACTCTCTGATGAAAAAGTTTGAGAAAGAGGCTAGCAAATGGAAAGGCAGCCCATACTTATGGATTGGTAGAATTAATATTAAGAAAATGACCATTCTACTGAAAAGAATGTACAGATCCCATAAAATAAAATTGAATCCTAATAAAAGTCACCATATTATTCACAGAAAAGGAAATATAATAAATTCATAAATTCATGTAGAACCATGAAAGAGTCATGCTACCCAAAAGAATGATGAGCAAAAAGGACAATGCTGGAAAGATGCCGTTTCAAATTTCAATGTTTATTGAAAAGAGCTGTAGTAATAACAGTATGAAGCTAAAACAAAGCAAAAAAAAATCACGTGTAGACCAACGAAACTAAGAACAGTAAAAGACCCAAACGTGAATACACATGCTTATAATCATCTATTACATGATAGATTCCAAAAACATATATTGGATAAAAGACAGCATCTTTAAAAATGGTGCCATGGAATTGGATTTCTACATGTAGAAAAATAAGAGTAGATATGCATCTATCTCTATGGAGAAAAATGTAACCCCAAATGAACCAGAGACATCAGTGTGAAATATGAAACACTAAAACTCTTAGAAGGAACTATATGCAGGACCTTATAAAAATCCATGTTTCAGAAAGAAATTCCTCAATAGGACTTCATTTGCCCAGGATTAAAGGTCAAAAATTGACAACTAGGACCTCATAAGCCTAAAGAATTCTTATAGAGCCAAGGAAACAATCCAATAAAGAGGATGCCTAGGGAATAAAAACGAATCTTTGGCATATATATATATATATATATGTGTGTGTGTGTGTGTGTGTGTGTGTGTGTGTGTGTATGACAGAGAATTAATATGCACTCAAGAGATAAAGAGTTACAAAAAAGAGCTAATTAATTAAATGAACTATGATCTGAACAGAGCATTCTCAAAAGGTGAATTTAAAAGGCTAAGACATGTCTCCAAAAGTGTGCTTCTTAATCTATTATGGTTTTCTGTAATGGTCCCTTTCGGTTGCAAAGAGAAATCTCCTACATAAACGTGAAAACTATACTCATCTACATGTATAAGGAGAAATATCTACAATTCTGTTAGGTATTGTACTTCTTTAATAAAGTGGTATTTATAGATTCTCCTGCAAGATCCATGACTTCACTAGCCCTAGGCGTTTGACTAGGTTTGCAGCAACAAGCATGATGTAGATCACAGTTGCAACTGATGCCACTACCCAGGGATCGTTGTATAAAAGACTGTAAGTGCCAAAGGACTAGTAAATTTACAAGGAAATTGTATCTCCTAGGAACATTAGAGGTTAAATCCTTCTTATCTCTCCAACAACAATAAGACTTCCTAAAGGTAATCCAAAGAAGGAAAACCAAACAACCATAAACATGCTAATGTGTAAGGGGAAAAAGCTCAGAAGGCCTCAAATCTAGAAAAAAATACTACGGGAAAATAAGGAACATTGAGCGCAGGAGAAATAGTTCGGGTTTTTTTGCACATTAACTGGACAAACTTGTCAGCCAATATCAATTGGCCAACCCTGAAAACATACATACATACATACAAATACAAATAACATTAACATTATATGAACATGATATATATACTACACACTATATATATATGAGAAAGAGAGAGAGAGAGAGATAACCCTTGGAAAAATGTCATCTGTCTTAGGGAAATTGAAATTAAACCACTTTAAGATTTTAGCACACCCCGAGTGAGGTATCCCAGACCCAAAAAGATGAACATGGGATGTACTCACTCATAATTGGTTTCTAGCCATAAATAGGTGTCACGGAGTCTACAATAGGTGAATCTAAAGAAGCTAAGTAAGAAGGGGAACCCAAGGAAAAACATATAGTTATCCTCTTGGATAAGGGAAGTAGACAAAATTGCCGGGGAGAAAATTGGGATCTTGGGGGTGGGGTGGGATGGGGGTAAGGGGAGATGGGGAGAGAAAAGTTAGAAGGGAAGGGGGGGGCCTTGGGGAAACAGGAGGATTGGGATAAAGGAAGGTTGGACAGGGGAGCACGGAAGCACAATTCTTAGTTAAGGGAGCCACGTTAGGGTTGGCAAGAGACCTGACCATAGAGGGGCTCCCAGGTGCCCAAGCCGAGGTCCCCAGTTAGTTCCTTGGGCAGCTGAGGATAGGGAACCTGAAATGACCCTATCCTAGAGCAATACTGACGAATATCTTGCATATCATCATAGAACCTTCATCTGGTGATGGATGGAGATAGAGACAGAGACCCACATTGGAGCACTGGACTCAGATCCCAAGGTCCCAATGAGGAGCAGAAGGAGGGAGAACATGAGCAAAGAAGTTGGGACCACGAGGGGTGCACCCACCCACTGAGACAGTGGAGCTGATCTATTGGGAGCTCACCAAGGCCAGCTGGACTGTGACTGAAAAAGCATGGGATAAAACTGGACTCTCTGAACACGGCGAACAATGAGGGCTGATGAGACGCAAAGGACAATGGCACGGGGTTTTGATCCTACGTAATGTGCTGGCTTTGTGGGAGCCTAGCCAGTTTGGATGTTCACCTTCCTAGATATGGACGGAGGGGGGAGGACCTAGGACTTACCACAGGGCAGAAAACCCTGACTGCTCTTTGGACTGGAGAGGGAGGGGGAAAGGAGTGGGGAGAGGGGGAGAAGGGTGGGAGGAGGGGGAGGGAAATGGGAGGCTGGGAGGAGGTGGAAACTTGTTTTTTTTTCTCCTTTTCTCAAAAAAAAAAAATGGTGAAGATCCAGTAATACAATGCACACCTTTTGACTGATAGGGTTGTGGGGAAAAATAAACCCTCATTTCTTGTTGGAGGAATTGAAAACAGGTGTTGCTACTCTGGAAATCAATATCAAGGATTCTAAAAAAGCCAGAAAGAAATCCAAAGTGAGCATATATCCATACCTACTACCCACAGATACTTGTTCAATCACGTTAATTGCTGCCCTACTTACCATAGCCAGAATAGAGAAAGAACTGAAATGTCCTTCAGCTGATGAATGGGTAATAACAATGTGGTGTATATACAAGAGTTAATACTATTCATCTATAAAGAAAAATGAATGAAACTGGAAAATGTCTTACTGAGTAAGGCAACTCAGTCCAAGAATGACAAACTCAGCAAATTCTGTCTCATTTGTGGTTCCTAGCTATATATCTTCAAATGTGAATATATATATATATATATCAAGTTATGCAGAAACCCGAAAAGTAAATGCAACCGTAGAGCCAAGAAGCTCTAGAGAATCAAATAAAAGGTTATAGGTGATAGATGATTTAATTCAGGGAGTAGGAAAGAGGGGTGCCTTTAACTGGGGAAAGGGAAAGGAGGTCAATGTGGAAAGAAAGAGAGTGAGGAAGGATTCATCCAACAGAAACATGACAAAATCCTCTCTAGGCCATTACTATTCAGAATAAAGAAAAATATTACATCTAGGCTTTCCCTACCTTCGGTAAATTTCTATATTGGTAGAAGGAAAAAAATATTTTCTTGAATGAGGCTTTCATTTTGTCGACTATCCTTTGCTGTGATTCCTGATTCTCTATCACTATATGTCTAAATACTACAAGACTACTGTCCTTTTTAACCATACTTAATCATGCTCTGTAATTTAATTATAATTCCCCATTCTACTGGAATCATTCAGTCTTAAAAACTATGCTATTTGTGTTTTTACAGTCCCTGAGAATCTCAATAATCTTCAGTTTAAACATCACATCTATTTTATTTTTAAAATCCTTTACTTGCATAAAATATTTTACTGCTAATGAATTAATGTTTCCACACTGCAAGAATAATCTCATTAATCTGAATTAATTGTGCTCCATACCCCAAATTTATCAATTTATAACCACAAGAACTCTTATTTTTAAGAGGATTAAGTAAAGTACATTTTCTACACAGATTGCATATAACCAAAGTGATAAATTTTGATCCTTTGATAGTGGGAAAATATTAGAAATTTTGGAAATAATTTAAGGTACAAACATTTGCACGAGAATTGCCTAAAGAGAACCCTGACAACTCAAGAAACAATAATTAGGTAATAAGATCACAATAAACTAAAAAGCTCTGACAGCAAAGGGCACAATTAACAAAATGGAAATGCAAGCTGCAGAACAAGATATCTTTCTAGATTGTCATCTGTGAGTTGATTCATATCCAGAACATATAAATAGCTAAGAGAAAACCAGTCTGCATTTTGCCAGTCAAATATTCTGAACAGTTATGTGTCAAAGAGTACACATGGCCAATAAGAATATGAAAAATAGCTCCAAACCTTTAGCTAGAAGGAAAAAGTAAACTAAAATCTCCCTGGAATTCTGCATATTCCCAAGAATAATTCTTTCTTCCCTCCAAATATAAAGCATGCCCTGGTACTGTGGACCCATGGGAAACTATGGAGGTCCTTCATTACAGATATCCCTCCAAAAAAACTTAAAAGTATATCCAATGCTTTCACTCTGTGAAGAAAATAATGCCTGTGTACAAAAGTGAATCTTTCATACCATTTTGTTTTATGCTGGCATATTAGCAAAAACCAAGATATGAAAATTATCAAGTTGTATATAGACAGATTCATAGTTGAAAAAATATGACATGTATACACAATGGAGTGTCACCTTGAAATAAAGAAGTTAACATCATGCTACTTTCAGGAAAATGTATAAAGATATAGATTATCATGTTAAATAAAATCACCCAAACAGAATGAAAAATTTTGCATATTTATGTCATAAGTGGAAACTATAGGAAATAAAATTAAGAAATGGACTGACAAGAAGAGGAAGGGATAGTAGAGGAGTTGAGGCAAAGGGATGGAACAAGGATGGAAATTGGGAGCAGAATGTAGTTAAGCACAGTAAAAAAACATGCAAGGCAATATTACAATTAAATTATTAATTTGTCATGATGGAAGCCATCAAATAGTTGCAATAAAAATACATTTTAGATCAAAATAATAAAGAATGAAGAATACAAATAAAAAATGAATCATATAATACACAAATGACAATTGCCAGGGTGTTATATATGTTTACTTGTACCAATATTCTTAACTGCTATTTTCACTGATTCCATTATTTCCAGTATTGGTTTCCTCTATAGTTTTCTCTTTATAATTCAGAAAGCTTTCCACAGTATATCTTAGGCTGCTTTCATATATCTATCTTATATAGCCTAGTTCCAAATAAAACTTCCACAAAGCTGTACTTCACCTCATCTCTCCATAATGTTACTTTTATAGGATTACTGCTAGGTTGTAAATATTAGAACACACATTGTACAATAGAGAATTAGATATTTCTTAGTGTTCATTTGTTTGCCCTTAGATCATGATAAATGTTAAATGAAATAGAAAAGATTTTAAATATAATCATGAAACAACAAACAAAACGTGAATGCTAAGTTTTGAAAATGTCATCATTTAAAAAGGTTAAATCACAGTGTTGGGTGCTTGACATTTCCTGATTTCAAAATTAACCACAATACTACAGTCATCAGAGCAGGGTGATGTGGGAATAAAGGTAGACTGATTTATTAAACAGAGTAGGAGATAGATCTCCTATATGATCTCTAATGCACAAAGTCAAGTATATTTTACAAGAAAGAGGCCAAGACTATGTGATGTGAGAATATAGGTTTTCAACAAACTGTATGCATAAAACCAAATAACCACATGTAAAAGAACGAGTTATGACCCTCCCCCATTTATAGTGAATAGAAAGTATATCATTACTCGAATTTGGACCCTCTTGATCTCCTTTTGTTGTCTTACTGCTCTAGCTAGCACTTCAAGTACTATACTGAATAGATAAGGAGTGAGTGGACAGCCTTGTCTTGTTCCTGATTTTAGTGGTATCGCTTTGAGTTTCTCTTCATTTACTTTGATGTAGGCTTGCTGTATATTGCCTTTATTATGTTTAAGTATGTTCCCTGTATCCCTGCTCTCTCCAAGACCCTTTTCTCAGTCATGATCAGGTAAAATCGATCTTAGTCATAGAGTTGAATATTTGGAGCTAGCACATTTTGACACTCCTTTAAACTCACTTCTACTTAACTGTCATTGAAGAACACATAGGATGGCTTTATGTTTCCTATGTTTTATAATAGTCACTAAAGATTAACAGCAAGTCAAAAACTGGCTTATACATCGGGGTAGTTGAAAGCTGGTTGAGTGTAAATGAGGTGATATGGCAGGCTCTGTGACTAAAGTGGCAATAAAATGTGTTCCCAAACCATGAATAAACAGGTTTATACTAGTTTTTCATTTGAAAGAACACTTACAGGATAATAGAATTATTATCAGAAAGGTAATACACAGAGAGAGGTGAGGCAAGGAGAAGGAAAGGGTAAGTTGATAAGTTGAGTAATGAAATTAATTCCACACATGAGCACATATGCCAGCGTGTTATAATAGTCATTATTATTTTTACAAGAAAAAATTCATCGGCCTATGAGAGTTACAGTAATTCTCAAATTAAAAAGAAAAGATGTGGAAGAGAGATCAAAAATCCAATTAATATTCTCATTTTCTCATTCTCCTTTGTGCAGTCACTGCTACATTTATCATATTTTAATTGATGGGAAAGACAATCTATATGAACAGGCAGATACTCCTGAGACTGAACACAGAAAAATATATAGTATGGCTTGTTTATATCTAAGGGAATAAATAAACCTTTAATCTTTTGAGAACAACTTACTCAAAATTTGTATGCCACGGTCTTCTTCGGCTAATTCCAGTCATCTCTCTTTATCAGTTAGTAAGTGTGCATGCGTAAGAAGATAGTTGGTCTAGGATATAAATGCTTGCAATGTATTCCCTATTTCCTGATTTTCCCCATGAACTATATATAAATGTCAGCTACATTATAACCTTCAAGTAGCTCAAGCCTAGCCTGTTTGGATGCTCACCTTCCTAGACCTGGATGGAGGGGGAAGAACCTTGGACTTCCCACAGGGCAGGGAACTCTGACTGCTCTTTAGACTGGAGAGGGAGGGGGAGAGGAGTGGGATGTGGGGAGTGGGGGGAGGGGGAGGGAAAAGGGAGGCATGAAGGAGGTGGAAATTTTTAATAAAAAAATTTTTTTTAAAAAAGGCATTAAAAAAAGAGTGTTGTTAATATCTGCATTCTAGTTTAGAGATTTGCCGGTTTATTTCAATTGCTTGGAGCTTTTAAAATAAATATTCAATCAACATTAACAGTTAATGTCTTACTCCAAAATAATCACAGAGTAGAAAGAGAAGTTGGAACCTTAAAAGTCTTCTTCAATCTAAAAGAGTAGCTAGAGGGCATAAAAAATTCCACAGAATAACAATACAATATAGTGAATTGAAATATTTTACATATGTATATCATTAAGAATTAGGGCAACCGTATGCATCATTTTTCCAATTATAAAGATGCTCATAAAATATCATAATTAGTCTTTAAACTAATAATTGCTTTTCATTGTTCATCAAGCCCAGTCTTATGATTTAGTTGCTCTAAAGGCTACCAATATTAGTTTAACAACAGGGATTTCCTGGTTGGCTGATTGACTGATTGGTGGGTCTAAACAGCGAAAAGAGTCTGTGGCTAAGAAAAATAATGAATTGCTAAGAAGCAGAAGTGAGGCATGGAGTATGCCTTAAGATTACACGATTTCCTCCATGATTAAAGAACAATTTCCTATCTGCCTCCATCCTCGTGGTAGAATGGAATCTTGTTCCTAGCACACTGGCCACCATCAGACTCATTGTTTCCTCTACTTCCAAAAAAGCTGGTAAAAAAAAAATGTGGTATCGTTGGATTTTGAACTGTCTTAGTGAGGAAAAAGTGGATCTTTCCCATTCTTCTTCTTCTTTTTTTTTTTTTTTTTTTTTTTTTTTTTTTTTGATTTTCTAGACAGGGTTTCTCCGTAGCTTTTGGTTCCTGTCCCGGAACCAGCTCTTCTGGACTAGGCTGGCCTCGAACTCCCAGAGATCCGCCTGCCTCTGCCTCCCGAGTGCTGGGATTAAAGGCGTGCGCCACCACCGCCCGGCTGATTTTTCCCATTCTTATGCATACTAACATAAGCACATATTTTATAAAATAATTGAATAAAACACATGTTTATTTTTATTTCATTTAATTTATGTTAAGTATTTGATCACTCTATGGATTATTACCTATTATTTTTTGTTTGTTTTTGTTTTTTGAGACAGGGTTTCTCTATGTAGCCTGACTGTCCTGGAACTTACTCTGTAGACCAGGCAAGCCTTGAACTTACAGAGACCCATCTGCCTCTACATCCCCAGTACTGTGATTAAAAGTATGTGCCATCACCACTCGGCTCTTCTATGGATTACTAAAAAGAAGGTATAGCATGTATGTGCTTAAAGGTACATGCAACTTCTTCAAATCACATTTATTAAAGAGGCATCTCTTCTCTAATCTCTACTCTTTTTTTAGATTTGTTGTAATTCCAGGGAACAGGTGATCCAAATAATGTATTAGTACCACTCAAGAGGTTTTTTATTCACCCCACTTCTACAAATATTAACAGAAAGAATAGATTAAAAATGAACAAAATGACATCTATTTATTTAATTCCTTGAAACAAAGACATTTGATTATTAAATTCATGTCAGTTTAATCATTTTCAACATTCTAACTCAGAATTTTAGCAACTCTTCCTATGTGTGTGTGTGTGTCTGCGTGTGCAAAAGTGCACACATGTACAGTATACTTAAAGAAAAATGAACAGACTAAGTGCAATTGTTGGGAAATTTCTTTATGTGTTTATATCTATTATGACAAATCTCATAGATGTCCTGAAGACAGTATTTTATTGCATTTAAAATACACACATGCCTAGCGGTGGTGGCGCATGCCTTTAATCCCAGCACTTGGGAGGCAGAGACAGGCGGATCTCTGTGATTTCTAGACCAGCCTGGTCTACAAGAGCTAGTTCCAGGACAGGCTCCAAAACCACAGAGAAACCCTGTCTCGAAAAAGCAAAAAAAAAAAAAAAAAAAATACACACATACTGTGGGTTAAGTGATTATTTTTTGTATCTCAACCTACTTTAGTATAATATAAAATATGGGTAATTTACTGACAAATTAAATATATTAGTTAGTGCAATATAAATGTGTAAATGTCCATTGAATGAGAATTTAGTTCTAATGTGTCATGTTGTCACATACAGGTCTCCAATGAGCATCAACAGAAAAAGGCTCCCACCAGGACTTTGGGGCTCTATAATTAAGATAGGCTGGTGAGCCTGCAGAACCTCAGGAATCCACCTGCTTCTACCCTGGGGACACCTATCTTCCTTACCCAGTATTGTGATTGATTAAACACAAATGCTGCCATCCTGATCTTTTTAGATATATCCTGGGGATAGAACTGCAGTGGCTGTGCTGTTAAGCCAAGCCCTTTATTGACTGAGAAAGCTTCACAAACTTCATCTGTAAATATACTTTAGATTGATATTCAAGGTAAACATGGTTATTTTTTAGATAATGTTGACAATATATTCTAAACAGTCTATTGTAATAGAACAGATATGTGAAAGAATTTATTAGACTCTTCATTTCTAAGTAGGAACTTAAGCTCTTCGCAAACACAAGTAAAGATTTTTCAGAAAATTATTTAAGTATGTACATGATGAATCATTTCCTATCCATGTGGGTAACTACTAATTTATTATTTGCATGGGTAATCTAAGATACATGTTCATTCCTTCTGTCCTCCATTCTTGATTTTTGAAGAGCTAAAGAATAAATCTAGAGCTTCCGTCATGTCAAGAAAGCATTCTAATGATGAAATATATCACAAGCGTTTTATCTTTATTATTATGATACAATCAAGAAGGAATTGGACTTTGTCTGTCACATGCATGCTCCCTAGTTGGCTGTTAAGTGTCTATGAGCTCCCATGAGCCCAAGTTAATTGTTTCTGCGGGTTTTCTCATGATGTCCTTCACTCCTCTGGTTCCTACAATCCTCTTTGGCAGGATTCACTGAGCTTGGCCTATTATTTGGCTGTGGATCTTTGCATCTGTTTCCATCAGTTCTTGGATGAAGCCTCTCTGATGACAACTGGGCTAGGTACCAATCTAGGAGTATAGCAGAATATCATCATACATAATTACATTGACTTTTTTTTCTTGATCGTGTTTAGTTCTATTCTAGGCCTCTGAACTATCCAACCTCTGGGTGCTGGTGCTCCAGGCAGTGTCATGGTTGGGCTCACTATCATGACATGGATCTCAGGCTGGACCAGTTTTAAGTTGGTCACTCTCACCTCTCTGCCGCCCTTACTACAGTACATCTCATAGGCAGGACAGACAGTAGGTCGAAGGTTATGTGGTTGGTTTGGTACTCCAATTCCTCCTATGAAAGTCTTGCCTAGTCACAGGGGATGGCCAATTGAAACTTTTGGAACTCCAAGCAATGGGACCAGGGGCTGTCTTTGACTCTTTTGCTCACATTCGGGACCCAATTCCTCATTTTGGTTGCCTAGCCCAATCTTAATACAAGTGGAGGTTCTTAGTCTTACTGCAACTTGATATGCCATGTTTTGTTGATATCAGTGGGAGGTCTGCTCTTTTCTGAAAAGAATGGAGAAGTGAAAGAAGGTACGGGGGGGGGGGGGTAGGGCTCGGGGAAGGGTCTGGGATAAGAGGAGAAAGGGGAAATTGTGTTAGGGATGTAACATAAATAAATACACATTTAAAAGCTAACAAATTAAAAGTTTTGAACTTTGACTAATGAAATCTAAAACAATATTCTAGATCAAATGAATATAAAATTAACTCTGAGTTTTTAGAAAAAAATTTGGATACTTGACTTGTGGTAAGAATTAAAATTTAATTATTCCCTGATACTAGTATATTAAAGACACTCAAGGATCCATTCAGCCATCACCAAGAACTTTCACACAATGATTTGTCTAGAATCTTCTGAAAATATCTCATCTCTGTCACTGACACACAATGTGAGAGAAGGAAACATCAAAACTGAACTTTATGTACTTCACTCTTATTTCCTGAATTTTTTTAACTCTCAAAATGTCATGTAATAATAACCTTGTATATATAGTACTTTATATGATTTTATGACAAATAATGTCAACTTTCTATTTATTCATGTTGGAATGTTCCACAGTTTCGATATTATCAAGTATTTATTGCTTAAAAATATCTTAATTGTAGACTGTGCTGCTATTTGTTTTGTCGCTTCTCCCTTTCATCAACAAACATGTTTCTTTACATTAGGTAATTATAGATCTGTTACAAAATTTAGGACATCTAGAAGTAACTATTTTAAAAGTTGAAAACAATTACTTTGCTTTCTAAAATCCAGAAATATGACATTTACACATCATGTATTATAAAACAAGTATATGAACACAATACTGTAACTCAATAATAATTGGCATCTATCATGGACAAATATATTCTGACAGGCATATATATATATATATATATATATATATATATATATACAAAAATGCGAACACAGAAATAAATGTAATCTGTTTAGAAAGTTATTGTGCATTCATTTAATATCTAATGTTTATTTGCTGAATCACAAAAGTGTTCATGCTAGGTGATGGCTTGTGCATTTCTCCGTATTCCATAGAGTTTTGGAAACACTGTGTCCTCATAGTGTCCAGGTCAGCCTGAAAAATTCTGCCTAGATCCAGGCTGTTTTAAAACAACTGATCATCTTTTTTTGTCCTCCCAAATGATGGATTTACTGATATGTTACCATGCCAAAGTTATTCTTTTCTTGAAAGAGACATTTTAGAACAATATAGTGATATGAGGAGCCATTCATTTATTCATCAAAGAAATCCTATAATAATCATCAGCTCTAGAACCTTAATAAGGTTTCACTTTCATTCAAACCAATTCAGAAAAAAAAATACATGAATAGTAAATATATTGCTATTATCAAAATGTATTAATGAAATAGTCTGTTATTAGTGACAAATATTACTGGCATTAAAATGATTTTACTTAAAGAATATCATTGTGTAGCTAAAAAACACTATTTAGGAGCCGGGCAGTGGTGGTGCACACTTTTAATCCCAGCACTCGGGAGGCAGAGGCAGGAGAACATCTTGGGGTTCGAGGCCAGCCTGATCTACAAGAGCTAGTTCCAGGACAGGCTCCAAAACCTACAGAGAAACCCTGTCTTGAAATCCCACCACCACCACCAAAAAAAACCCTATTTACCTGTAAGTGTGATCTGCAATGTATTTGGAAACTTGACAACTTCCTAAAATCTCAGAACATGTATTTTTTGATTGTTGAGAATGTTTTACAAAGACTATAGGGTCATAAAACTAGCACTAAATATTCTGATGTTTATTACTTATATTTAAAATATGTTTAGCTATGTAGAGTATTTTACAGTCTGTCACATAAATTTTTCAAGAAGTGAATTTATCTTCCATTAATGAAAACTGAAAAAGCATTTAAATACAACAGTATAAATTGCTAAACCCAATAATAAATAGTTTGCATAGTAGTATGGAAAATTAAATGAAAGACCTTGATAATACTAGGCAAGTGTTTCATCACCAGCTATAACCATTCCCAAGAGTAAATTATTTTAAAGAGACAAAGAAGTATGCAATAAGTTGGCTAATTTTGTGTCTGTATATATTTTTCCAAATGAAGCTTATGATGCATTCTTAGAAATTTATATGAAAAAAACTTATGAAATACCATGTTTGGTATTCAAAAAGATAGAATAAAACAAAGATGACCTTTTTGGATTAAAAGCTTAGTAGTCTTTGGAATCTTCAATGCCTTTCCAAGTAATGTATTTGGCTTTATCTGAAAAGAAAATACTTCACATTTCTCAGCTAAGGCTGGTTATTTGTTTGATAATCAGCAAGAACCAAGTTGGTATAAAATTCATAAAGTCAGAGCAGAAGTCATGAGACATGGAATTTAATAACACACAAGATTTCACAGCACATGCAAACTTACCCTTCTAATCTCACATCTGGCAGACTTCGGTTAAGGGCAATCAAGTCACTGGCCATGAGGTTAAACTGATTGATTTTAAACAACTCCTTCATTTTCTCTTGGTCATCTTTTGGAATAAGGACAGCCTTTCCCATTTCTCCTGGACCTTCTTGATTTCTTGAAATAACAGCTGTAAGACACCACACAGATACAAACATACAGATAATGAAAAGAGTAAGCTCATATCTTAAATAAAATTCTGTTATGCATTATTATCATTTAAGGTTATAATACCACAAACTACTCTTTACAAACTATGTGTTACACAAAGAAACTCTCTCTGCAATGTTCCGAGTATAAACATAGCATATAATCCAATCCATCTTTAGTATTTAATAGTGAAACAACATGAATGTCACTTAAATGTTTTTGTGTTAAGTTTATAATATATTTACCTGAAAGAGATGAAGCTGAGAGATAAGTAGACAAAGTGCCTTTTGTAAAATATGCCAAGTTAAATTGTCTACAAATCCTATTAAAACTTGATGTTTCAACACATCTTTTACAATTACATATTTACAAAAGCAAGGAAGATTGCTAATCCTTTAAAGCATTTTGAAAGAGCTTGAACAGGGTTTAAGAATGGTATAATACGATTTCAAATCAAATGTCAAATGACCTAGGTGCATTGTACGGGAACACTCCAGTGAAATATCAGGGCAATTCATTAGCAGAACATTGGATTTGACATGAACACAGATGTTCTTGCTAGTTACTCAAAATAATATACTAAATTGCTTCAGTGTGTGTGTGTATGTGTGTGTGTGTGTGTGTGTAATTGATAACAGAGAGAGAGAGAAAGAGAGAAAGGGAGGGAGAGAGTAGACATGCGTAAACCACAATGAAGTGATTCCAGCTGTTTTAAATGAACCTTTAACACACTACCCATCATTGATGTCCTTATAATAAATTAAAACAAAGTGGACTTTGGACAGGGAATCAGGTAGCCTAACTGCAGCTCATCATCTCTCTCTCTCTTTTCTTTTTCTGGAGCTGCCGGAGGTCCCATTTATTTATTACTGCTCTCAGTGTCTGTGCTACTGGGGTTATATTTCCAATTTGAGTCCCCTTGATCTCCTTTTATTGTCTTATTGCTATAGACAGAACTTTAAGAACAATGTTTAATAAATATGGAGAGAGTGGACAGCCTTGTCTTGTTCCTGATTTTAATGGAATCTCTTTGAGTTTCTCTCCATTTCATTTGATGTTGGCTGTTGGCTTGCTTTATATTCCATCCTTTCCTTCTTTTGTGTTTTCTGTCATATTTGTCTGCCCATCCATTTAGGAAGGCCCACTTGCTTTTTCTGTTTTGATTCACCCATGAACTCTACATAAGGACTGACCTCCATCTGAACACCATCTGTTATCTGGAGACACAGTGTGGGCAAATAATTGTGGCTTAAAGAATCACAGAAGTTCCCCACTAATCAGTAGATATAAAGCTCTAATAAAATTTCCCACCCATGTTGACCATTGAACACCTGCTGTTTACCTCAGGTGCTGACATGCAGACTGGAGTGACCTTTGATCTGTGGGAGTGCCACTTTCACCACAGCAGGGAGAAGAGAGCTGCATGGCTGGTTAGCAGTGTCATGGGGAATAAAGGCCCAAAGGCCAGGAGTGGCCTAGCCAGAGGCTGCTCTGAGCCCAAAGCCCTAGGCAATGCACTAAGTGTGGACTTGCCAGGACTGCTGGGGAAGCTGGCACAGAGCTTCATATTGCTATTGGTGCCCTATGCCCTCTGGCTGATCTTCAATTTGGTGCAGCTGGCACTTGGGCTTCTCAGTTGGTGCAGCCAGATCCACAGCCTTAGGGCCAGCCACTTGTGCCGTGTTGGAGGACAAAAAGCAAGCCATGCAGCTGAGGGGGTGTGCCTGCAATCTGCCTGGCTGTGTGTATTTTCCAGATGCACAAAGAGTAGAATGACTAAATAATATGGTAAAGTACACATGACCCTTTATTTGTCAATGTATAGAGAAGCTCTTTCTAGAAACCCCTGAACCAGTTGTATGGGGAGTAAATGTGCACCTCAGCACTTTCACCTTCTCAAATTTGAACGTGGCTCAGGAATCCCTTAGTTACAAAAGTGTTAAGGTTTAAACTGAAAATGTAGACAAAAGACAAATTACTCTATGCCTTCAGATTAGTTTTGTAGGAAACTGTGAGATTGTTTTGGGATAAAATGATATTTTCTGTAAAACTTGTGTGAAAAGTATTCAGATTCATGGGACATTGTGGGTCATCCTGGAGTCCTTGATTGAGACATGCCTTTAGTTGGAGCTTTGTTTGTCCTTTTATTTGGGAAATCACTTCTAGAGATTAGCTGGACCTGACTGACTAGTCTCCTGGACATCCCTGGATTAAATGGTTTATCAGGTACTATCATTTTGGATATAATAACAAATTAACAATCACTTGACAAAAATACCCACCAAGATCTTAGCAGGGCTCCTGTTACTTCCAATAAAGATACAGCCCCATGAAGTTCTCTCCTCCTATCCCATCCCTTATGTCACCCTGGCCTTTTCAGATCCAAATAAAAACTCAGAGGACTGAGCCCTGGTACCTGTCACATATTAGGTCTTACTAACTAAGCATCTATATCTCTTTACTTCTTAGAAAAGATGCATCCTGACTCAATTAAAAAATCAAACATGGCTTTGGATTTGGAGCACGGCTCTCTCTTTCTCTAAACTCAAGTATGTTGTTAGAAGAAAAATTAAGAGTTTTGTCTGATATCAGAAGAACCACCTGGTATGCTACAGAAGAAAATCAAAAATCCAGGATCTATTGTTGTTAAAGCTCTGTTATCATCCAAAAATTCTATTTCCCCCATTATTTTTGACTGTTTAGTACCTTTCTTTGGCTAAGCAACTTAAGTATATACTAACAGACTGATAGGTAAGATAGATTATAGATAGATGGATAGATAGATGGATAGATAGATAGATGTGTGGTAGATGTGACATATAGTCAGTAGAATATTATTACATTTTAAAATATTTATCTTATTTTAATTATTTGTAAGTGTGTGTGTGTGTGTGCATGGCCTATATGTCTTTCAATATTTCAATGACTTTCTGGGATCCTGGAAGATTTCCAATACCACTAGCATCCCCTACAATCCACAGGGACAAGCCATTGTGGAAAGAACCAGCAGAGCTCTTAAGGACCTGTTGGCCAGGATTATCTTGCTAGAGACTAAGAGAGTTCCTCACCTGGACTTAACAGAGGTCCTTTCCCCACATGAACTTTCTCAGATTTGATGACAAGGAGCTCAGGCCAGCTTACAAGCACTGGGCATCTCTCCCAAGGAACACACCCCTTCCCCTGGTGATATGGAGAAATCCTATCTCCCTCCAGTTGCAACAGGCCAGGCAAGCAGGTAGGAGAGCTTCACATCTTTAATCTCTCTCCTCCCCTTCAAATCTAGTCACCCAATTTTACACTCAGACGTAGAAGACTACCTGTGATGGCTTCTCCTAACTCTGTGCCCCCATTCCTAGGGTAATAAGCAGATTCTAGTGGGACACCCCGCTTTCTTCCCATCTGTTGACCACTTCCACACCCCCAGCACATCTGCATCCCTCAATATTTAGAAAATTATTTTACACAGGAACCCTAGTAGCCATACCTCACAAGAACTCTTAAAAGAAAACACAGAGTCATCACACACACCTAAGAAATAGAGATGATAACAAAAAACAGGAAACAAAACACCCACCCCCAACAAAGGTAAGACCAGACATTAGCACCTAGAATAGTGACCTTCCCAATCCCAAATGCCAAGATGATATAGCATGTAAACACAATTAGCAACAGGCAGATAAACATGGTCCATCAAAGTCCACCAATCCTACAGTATTATAGGTCCTGAGAATAGAAACAGCAGAAACACAGTACAAAGTCCTTAATATAATCTTTATGAAAGTCTTCAAAGTCTTGAGAAGAAATTAATGAATCTCTTAAAGAAAGTATATTGAAACACAACTAGTGAAATAAAATGAATAAAACAGTTCATGACCTAAAAGGAGAAATAGAATCAAAAAAGAAAAGTCAAATCGTGATAAATTACAAATGAAAAATTTAGAAACACAACATGAATCTCAGAGCAAGTCATGCTACCAGAATTCAAAAGATGGAAGAGAGAATCACAGGCAGTGGAAACACAAAAAGAGGAAATGGATACATCACGGAAAAGGCGATGTTAAATCTAAAAATAGCCTGCCACAAAACATCCAGGAATTTTGGAATGCTGTGAAGAGACAAACACCAAGAATAATAGGAATAGATAAAAGAAAAGAAATTCAGACCCAAGGCAGAGAAATTATTTTAAAAAGAATAACAAAAGAAAATATCCTTACCCTAA